>NC_069502.1:473420788-473720788 GCF_027579735.1 Bombina bombina | reverse complement strand
GAGCTGCCGCTTTCACAGGCTCTTCCTCAGCCGTGCTTAGAGTGAGAGAAGTGTAGGCAGCATGTTCCGTGTGGATTGCGACTTCTATTTGCCGGGGCGGTAGCTCAAATGAGCATTCAAGCAGGTCGTGGCAAGCTTCTAGAAAATTATAGATTTTCTCCATAATGGCCTCCGGGGGCTCCATAGTGCAGCAGGGAAACAGTCGAGTAAACCAGGGGATACAATAATAGGATGTAGCTGGTCTTGTTCTTCCTCTCTAACTCTTTACAGGCCGCAAGATGGCTGCTCCAAGTAGCGTGCCTCAGTCACAAACACACCAAGGTTGTTAAATCTCCTCTCTCACACCCGGTTCACCATGAAATTTAATGCGTGAGTCTTCTAGAATGTCTGGTCTACAAGAATGTACACTTTTTTTTTAGCTAGATCAGTCGCTAAATTAACTTTTCATTATAGTATGGCAGGAGCTTGTAGAGTATGCGGCCGATCAAAGTTGGCTCCTCCCCCTCATTTTTGGTATTTGATTCAGAAGAACTATAGATGGATTTAGTACAATATTAGTATCTATCTGTTATTTATATATTCAGAAATTTGTTCCCAAAATGGTTGAAGTTTGGGGCATCATCTAGATTGTAAGTTCCCATTGGAATAGGGCCCTCAATTCCCCCTGTATCTGTCTGTAACATTTTGTCTTTTATTGTATTGTTTCTCCGTTGTACTTCTATCCTTGTACCCATGGGCAGCGCTGCGGAATCTGTTGGCGCTTTATAAATAAAGAATAGTAATAATAATGTTTCCTCTTTCACCACAATGTCTCTGAAAAAGGCACGAGGTCCTTGGAAATATTTTATGGAGTCTGCAAGGGGTGAGGTACCATCGCAATAAAATCTAAAAATAAATAATTTATTTCTCCTAAGTTTGGAGACACTGAGGAATTTTTGGTAGTGACAAAGGAAAGAGCTCATTGGTCTTCTGAATATGTTGTTTGGATTTCCTGCTCCCACTGTTTTATATATGATGGCCTGTACTGAGGAAACCTTATAATTAACATTTTGTAGATATGGGAGATATGTGATTTGGTGAAAACTTGGGATGTTCCCAAGTTTCTGGGCAATTCTTGCTGGCTTTTAAATAAACTGTCCTGCGTTAATAAGTGTATGGGAATATTTGTCTGTATATCTGGAGAGACAGAAAATTCACTAGTGTCGGAAGGTATAAGGATTGGATTGTTAAATAATGGGGATAAAGGTGAGATATTAGTGGAAAGTTCAGCATGTTCCTTTAATACTGAATCCCAAACATCTAGTGTCACTTTAATTAAAGGGTTTGCTTCAATTTGTCGAGATCTGGGCTTTTTAAGTAGCCAGGGGAGATTGGACAAGCTTGGTATCCTGGCTAACTGGGATTCCATATGGACCCATGGTTTTGAGGTGTTAGGGTGACACCAGGAGACTATGGCCTAGATTTGGAGTTTGGCGTTAGACGTGAAAACCAGCGTTAGAGGCTCCTAACGCTGGTTTTAGGCTATCTCCGGTATTTGGAGTCACTCAAAATAGGGTCTAACGCTCACTTTTCAGCCGCGACTTTTCCATACCGCAGATCCCCTTACGTAAATTGCGTATCCTATCTTTTCAATGGGATCTTTCTAACTCCGGTATTTAGAGTCCTGTCTGAAGTGAGCGTTAGACATCTAACGACAAAACTCCAGCCGCAGGAAAAAAGTCAGTAGTTAAGAGCTTTCTGTGCTAACGCCGGTTTATAAAGCTCTTAACTACTGTGCTCTAAAGTACACTAACACCCATAAACTACCTATGTACCCCTAAACCGAGGTCCCCCCACATCGCCGCCACTCGATTAAATTTTTTTAACCCCTAATCTGCCGACCGCCAACTACGTTATCCTTATGTACCCCTAATCTGCTGCCCCTAACACCGCCGACCTCTATATTATATTTATTAACCCCTAACCTGCCCCCCACAACGTCGCCGCCAGCTACCTACAATAATTAACCCCTAATCTGCCAACCGCAAAGCGCCGCCACCTACATTATCCTTATGTACCCCTAATTTGCTGCCCCTAACACCGTCGACCCCTATATTATATTTATTAACCCCTAATCTGCCCCCCACAACGTCGCCTCCACCTGACTATACTTATTAACCCCTAATCTGCCGAGCGGACCTGAGCGCTACTATAATAAAGTTATTAACCCCTAATCTGCCTCACTAACCCTATAATAAATAGTATTAACCCCTAATCTGCCCTCCCTAACATCGCCGACACCTAACTTCAATTATTAACCCCTAATCTGCCGACCGGAGCTCACCGCTATTCTAATAAATGTATTAACCCCTAAAGCTAAATCTAACCCTAACACTAACACCCCCCTAAGTTAAATATAATTTACATCTAACGAAATTAATTAACTCTTATTAAATAAATTATTCCTATTTAAAGCTAAATACTTACCTGTAAAATAAATCCTAATATAGCTAAAATATAAATTATAATTACATTGTAGCTATTTTAGGATTAATATTTATTTTACAGGCAACTTTGTAATTATTTTAACCAGGTACAATAGCTATTAAATAGTTAAGAACTATTTAATAGTTACATAGTTAAAATAATTACAAAATTACCTGTCAAATAAATCCTAACCTAAGTTACAATTAAACCTAACACTATACTATCATTAAATTAATTAAATAAAATACCTACAATTACCTACAATTAAACCTAACACTACACTATCAATACATTAATTAAATACAATACCTACAAATAACTACAATGAAATAAACTAACTAAAGTACACAAAATAAAAAAGAACTAAGTTACAAAAAATAAAAAAATATCTACAAACATAAGAAAAATATTACAACAATTTTAAACTATTTACACCTACTCTAAGCCCCCTAATAAAACAACAAAGCCCCCCAAAATAAAAAATGCCCTACCCTATTCTAAATTACTAAAGTTAAAAGCTCTTTTACCTTACCAGCCCTGAACAGGGCCCTTTGCGGGGCATGCCCCAAGAAGTTCAGCTCTTTTGCCTGTAAAAAAAAAACATACAATACCCCCCCCAACATTACAACCCACCACCCACATACCACTAATCTAACCCAAACCCCCCTTAAATAAACCTAACACTAAGCCCCTGAAGATCTTCCTACCTTGTCTTCACCATACCAGGTTCACCGATCGGTCCTGAAGAGCTCCTCCGATGTCCTGATCCAAGCCCAAGCGGGGGGCTGAAGATGTCCATGATCCGGTAGAAGTCTTCATCCAAGTGGGGCAGAAGAGGTCTTCCATCCGATTGAAGTCTTCATCCAGGCGGCATCTTCTATCGACATCCATCTGGAACGGAGCGGCAGCATCCTGAAGACCTCCGATGCGGAACATCCATCCTGGCCGACGACTGAACGACGAATGACGGTTCCTTTAAATGACGTCATCCAAGATGGCGTCCCTCGAATTCCGATTGGCTAATAGGATTCTATCAGCCAATCGGAATTAAGGTAGGAATATTCTGATTGGCTGATGGAATCAGCCAATCAGATTTAGCTCGCATTCTATTGGCTGATCGGAACAGCCAATAGAATGCAAGCTCAATCTGATTGGCTGATTGGATCAGCCAATCGGATTGAACTTGATTCTGATTGGCTGATTCCATCAGCCAATCAGAATATTCCTACCTTAATTCCGATTGGCTGATAGAATCCTATCAGCCAATCGGAATTCGAGGGACGCCATCTTGGATGACGTCATTTAAAGGAACCGTCATTCGTCGTTCAGTCGTCGGCCAGGATGGATGTTCCGCGTCAAAGGTCTTCAGGATGCTGCCGCTCCGTTCCAGATGGATGTCGATAGAAGATGCCGCCTGGATGAAGACTTCAATCGGATGGAAGACCTCTTCTGCCCCGCTTGGATGAAGACTTCTACCGGATCATGGACATCTTCAGCCCCCCGCTTGGGCTTGGATCAGGATATCGGAGGAGCTCTTCAGGACCGATCGGTGAACCTGGTATGGTGAAGACAAGGTAGGAAGATCTTCAGGGGCTTAGTGTTAGGTTTATTTAAGGGGGGTTTGGGTTAGATTAGGGGTATGTGGGTGGTGGGTTGTAATGTTGGGGGGGGGGGGGGTATTGTATGTTTTTTTTACAGGCAAAAGAGCTGAACTTCTTGGGGCATGCCCCGCAAAGGGCCCTGTTCAGGGCTGGTAAGGTAAAAGAGCTTTTAACTTTAGTAATTTAGAATAGGGTAGGGCATTTTTTATTTTGTGGGGCTTTGTTGTTTTATTAGGGGGCTTAGAGTAGGTGTAATTAGTTTAAAATTGTTGTAATATTTTTCTTATGTTTGTAGATATTTTTTTATTTTTTGTAACTTAGTTCTTTTTTATTTTTTGTACTTTAGTTAGTTTATTTAAAGGGACATAATACTCATATGCTAAATCACTTGAAACTGATGCAGTATAACTGTAAAAAGCTGACAGGAAAATATCACCTGAGCATCTCTATGTAAAAAGGAAGATATTTTAACTCACAATCTCCTCAGCTCACCAGAGTAAGTTCTGTGTAAAAAGTTATACTCAGCTGCTCCCAGCTGCAGGTAAACAAATTTAAAAAAATGAAGAAATGAACAGCAGCCAATCAGCATCAGCAGTGCTGAGGTCATGAACTCTTACTGTGATCTCATGAGATTTGACTTAACTCTCATGAGATTTCATAGTAAGCTTCCTTTACCTGATTGGTGAAATAATATGAGAGTGCACAATGCTAGTCCCTTCAGATGTCCCAGGACAAACACACTAAAATGCTGCTTAGAAATCCTTTACAATGGGAGGTGGCTACTGAGGAACTTTTGAGGTAAAATATCTTTCTTTTTTACATAGAGATGTTCAAGTGATATTTTCTAATCAGCTTTTTACAGCTATGCTGCATCACTTTCAAGTGTTTAAACATTTGGGTATTATGGCCCTTTAATTGTATTTATTTGTAGGTATTGGATTTAATTAATTTATTGATAGTGTAGTGTTAGGTTTAATTGTAACTTAGGTTAGGATTTATTTTACAGGTAATTTTGTAATTATTTTAACTAGGTAACTATTAAATAGTTATTAACTATTTAATAGCTATTGTACCTGGTTAAAATAAATACAAAGTTGCCTGTAAAATAAATATTAATCCTAAAATAGCTACAATGTAATTATAATTTATATTGTAGCTATATTAGGATTTATTTTACAGGTAAGTATTTAGCTTTAAATAGGAATAATTTATTTAATAAGAGTTAATTAATTTCGTTAGATGTAAATTATATTTAACTTAGGGGGGTGTTAGTGTTAGGGTTAGACTTAGCTTTAGGGGTTAATACATTTATTAGAATAGCGGTGAGCTCCGGTCGGCAGATTAGGGGTTAATAATTGAAGTTAGGTGTCGGCGATGTTAGGGAGGGCAGATTAGGGGTTAATACTATTTATTATAGGGTTAGTGAGGCGGATTAGGGGTAAATAACTTTATTATAGTAGCGCTCAGGTCCGCTCGGCAGATTAGGGGTTAATAAGTGTAAGGTTAGGGGTGTTTAGACTCGGGGTACATGTTAGGGTGTTAGGTGCAGACGTAGGAAGTGTTTCCCCATAGCAAACAATGGGGCTGCGTTAGGAGATGAACGCGGCTTTTTTTCAGGTGTTAGGTTTTTTTTCAGCTCAAACAGCCCCATTGTTTTCTATGGGAGAATCGTGCACAAGCACGTTTTTGAGGCTGGCCGCTTGCGTAAGCAACTCTGGTATCGAGAGTTGAAGCTGCGTTAAAAATGCTCTACACTCCTTTTTTGGAGTCTAACGCAGCCTTTATGTGGACTCTCAATACCAGAGTTATTTTTATGGTGCGGCCAGAAAAAAGCCGGCGTTAGCTACGCGGGTCGTTACCGACAAAACTCCAAATCTAGGCCTATACGAGCTAAGTGGGAGGCAAAATAATAGTTTTTAAGGAGAGGTAAGCTCAATCCACCATGTTCATTGGAAAGAAAAAAGTTTCGTTTTGCTCTTCTAGATTTGTTATGAGACCATAAAAAGGATTCTATTAATTTTTGGTGGGTGATGAAAAAGTGCTGGGGAAGATGTCAGATTGTGTGCTATTTGCTACGACTCTAGCTGAGGGGTTGGTGTATAGTGCTTTTATTGTATTAATTAACTTACTAGGGAAGTTAAATTTAGTCAAAGTCTCCCACATGAAATCCCAGTCCACTCAGCCAAATGCCTTTTTGGCATCAGTAGATAAGAATAAAATGGGGGCTTTATTTTCGTGGAGTGTCTGCAGGACCCTAGTGGTATTTTGCTTCCCTTCCTTTTACAAATCCTACTTGATCTGTATGAATTTATTGGGGGAGTATATTATTCATTTTGGTAGCTAGGATTTTTGCGTAGATTTTTATGTCTATATTAATTAAGGATATTGGCCTATAATTCTGGACTTTATTTTCTGATTTACCCAGTTTGGGGAGTACAGTTATATAAGCTTCTAAGAGTGTGTGGGAAAATGAAGAGTCGTCATCTATTGATTGATACAACGTCAAGAGTTGCTTACTTAGATGTGTTCTAAATAGTTGATAAAATGTTGATGTTAGTCCATCTGAGCCTGGGGCTTTACCCAGGGGTAATGTTTTAATGGTGTTTAAGATCTCTTGTAAAGTTAAAGGAGAGTTTAATGTTTCCCTATCATTATCAGGTAGTATAGGGATGTTTAGCTTTGAGAGGTATTGTTGTATGACTTCTGTTCTATTGGAGGTGTCAAAAGTGTTTAAATTATAAAGTGATTTGGCAAAATTCCCTACTATGTTTTTGTTTATGTCATGAGTGACTCCATCAGGTCCGATTATATTTCTGATATATACTCGTAGCCGTTTAATTTTTAACAATCTGGCGAGTATCTTCCCTGCTTTGTTACTCTCAATAAAAAACTTTGCTCTAGTTGTTAATGCGCACAAGTGAGTATTATGAATCAGATGTTTAGTCAGTGCTTCTCTGGCCGTAATTAACTCATTAAGCTTCTGTCCTGATTTAGGGTCCCTTTTATGAATACATTCTATTTGTTATAAGTTTCTTACCAGTGCCTGGTAAACCAAAGATTTTTTTTTGCGAATTCTGTGTGTGCTGTATTACCTCACCCCGAATATAGTATTTAAATGCTTCCCAGTTTTTCACCTCTGAGGTATCTAGGGGATTGATGTGTGTGAAGAATTCTTCGATACGTTTATTGATATTTTCTAGTATTAAAGGATCAGTAAATATATTATCATTTAATCTCCAGTGCATTCTAGATTGGGGTTTTGAAGACCAGTGGAAGGAACTAAGGACCATGCTGTGGCGCTGTGGTCAGACCACAAGGTATGTATAATTCTAGATGTTATAAGGTTTGTAAGCAAATTTTGTGTGCACATGATAGAATAACTAAGCTGAGGGTTGGAAAAGAATGGGAAATATTTTACTGCTTAATGTACTACTCTCCAGGTATCAAACAAAGTAGAAATTTGTAAAACTGAACAGTTGGCTTTTATGTGTTTTGCTGAAATGTATGATGTCCCTGAAGAGGTATCTAAAGAAGGGCACATTGTAATATTAAAATCTCCCCCTAACGCAATTGGACCTTTTGCATTATCCAGGAGGAATTTAGTGACTAGTCTGAAAAATTGGGGTGTAGGATGGCTGGGAGCATAAATATTGGCGATAGTCAGGGACCTGCCATATAGTAACCCTGTTAATAACCCGATTCTGCCATTATGATCTTGATGACTATGTATAGGTTCAAATGGTATTCCTTTTCTTATAGAAATACAGACCCAATTCTCAAGGTCTGGGCCTAATCACCTAAAGCGCTGATTGTAATATCTGGAGGATAAAGTCGGTTCTTTATGTTTTTGAAAGTGGGTTTTTTGAATGAGAATTACGTCAATTTTCTTCTTGAAGAAATCATGAAACACAAATGAGCGTTTTTCTGCAGAGAAAGCCCTTTACATTTTGTGTGGCAAGTGTAAGGGCATCTGAAGGAGGATTATGTGAAATACCAGATAATTCAATGGGATCTATAATTTAGAGACTTCTTTTTAGTTTAATCTTTTATTTATAACAAAGTATTCATTACAACAAAACAATTTCAAACAATAATTACACTCCAGTGGTCAAGATATTTTACATGGCAGGTTCAGTATCGTATTACATGATGGATTCTATAACAATCTTACAAGTTCCGGGTTCTGCAAGTCCATATGAAAAATTGCATGTTCACATAAAGCGATTTTGTAATGGGTAAAGCTTAATTTCAGTGTGCTAAGAACATATTTTACATATTTCAACCTCATTTTCAACGATATTTAAACTCCAATAGTCATAAACAAACTACACAGAAAGTTTTCTTGGTGAGGTTGTAGGGTTCATCTGATCAAGGTATATATAGTGATATCTATGCTTATATAACAATACTATAATAGTAGCTTCTTGTATATATCTCCTTTGCTATCTCAGAACTTGAAGTAAAGTTGGACAGTCAGATGGTTATGTCTAGGGTGTGTAGTCGGAAATGGGACTGTGTCGGTTTGGTTCTAGTATAATTTATTGTCCAGGTTCGGCTTCCTATCAGTCACAGCTAGTCCCTATATGACTTAAAGGGTATGTAGAGTGTTGAGGGATTAGATGGTGCGCTTCGTCTCGCTAGAGAGGAACTTTCATCTTTTACCGTGTGGTTTGTCCATATCAAAGGACGTTACTTGAGGAACTTAGTTCTGCTCAGTGTGATAGTAGGAATCCCAGAAATATAGCATTTCAGCGTAGAACTCTAATCTGCCAGTTTTGTAATAAAAGAATCTTTCTAGTGATAGATTCACTTCCATTTGTGTTTTCCACATTGATAAAGTTGGAGTGGACTCAGTTTTCCACATCCTTGGGATTAATTGTTTGGCGCTGCATATGGCCAGTTGAAATAGGGATGTGTACTGCTTAAACTGGAATTTGGGCGGGATATGAAATAAATATATCAAAGGGTCTAAAGCAATATCATGATTTAATAACCTGCTCATTTCTTGGTTGATGTCTGTCCAGAATTTTAAAATCCTAGGGCACTCCCACCAGATATGGTAAGGTGTTCCTTCACTCAAGCACTTCCTCCAGCATCTATCTGATGCTTCTGGGAATATATATTTTAATCTATGGGGAGTGAGATACCACCGAAGCAAGAATTTGTAGTTAGTTTCTAGTAGGGTGGCTGAATGTGCTGATTTACTGGTATGTCGAAAGATATCAAGCCATTCTTCCTCCGAGAGTGTGTACGGAAGTTCTTTATGCCAAGATAGTATTGTAGAGATTTGTTTGGGGTCAGGGGGTGTGAGTAGGATTTGATATAGGGTGGATATAACGTGGGCTGAAGGTGAGCTGAAAGTGCAAAGTTTTTCGAAAGGGGTACGATCTCTTGTTGTGTGTTGTTTAAGTTTATGGGTGTGAACAAAATGTGTAAGTTGTAGATATTTGAACCAGTCAGTGAATTGTGTGATTCCTAAGTCCATTAATTGTTGTTTAGATATTAATTTGTTCGCTTCCAGTAGTGTATACAGTGGGAGGAGATTGTCTAGGCTGTTCTGTGATTTAGGTGTAACTAACATCCCTATTGGGAAGTCTGGGTTGGATAGAACAGTCGTCAAGGGTGAAGGGATAGTTGAGATATGTGGGTTTTTGGCTATAGTCCTAGACCAGACGGCAAAAGTTTCTCGTATTATAGGGTAGATTTTTGTCAAGGCTGGGTGATTCCCGTTCGGTTGCCAGCAGTATGCGCCAAGTTGGGGGGATCTAGTCAGGTCGTGTTCTAATAGCAACCAAATCTTGTTATTTTCGTTAGGGGTTGTACACCAGTCTATCACTCTTTTTAAGAAGACTGCTGTTCGGTATTTTATTACGTCTGGTACTCCCAATCCCCCATATGTTTTTGATAGGTAGAGAGTTGTTCTAGCTATTCTGGGAGGTTTCTTTTTCCAGATATATGAGTTCATCACAGATTGGAGTCTATTAAGGTAGGTATCTGATAACGGTATAGGGACCGTTTGGAACAAGTAAAGGATCTTGGGGAGTATGGTCATTTTGGCCACTCCTATCCTGCCCAACCAAGATATATTTTTATTTAGCCACGCTGATGTGTCTCTAGTTAGAGTGTTTAGAAGTGGTTCATAATTCAGTTCAAATAATTGTTGTACAGTACTAGCGAGGTGAACCCCTAAGTACTTCAGTGAGGACCTCTGTATTGAATATGGTACCTGTGAGCTAAGTGCTTGAATGTCAGACTCATTTAGATTTATGGGGAGCAATTCAGATTTATGTTTATTAACTAAATAATTAGAGTGGAGGCCGAATTCTTCCAGTGTGTCTCGTGCCGCAGGTAGGGATATGTTTGGATGAGTTAGTGTCAGTAGTAAGTCATCTGCATAAAGTGCCAATTTATGATGAGTTGAGTTTATAGTAAGTCCAGTTATAGCAGGATTGGCACGTAATTTAGTAGCAAGAATCTCCATCGATAGAACGAATAATAAGGGTGACAAAGGGCACCCTTGTCTAGTACCGTTTAATATGGGGAAGGAGTTGGAAAGTGTACCATTAATTTTAATCTTGGCAGTGGGGTTAGTGTAAAGGGCTAGAATTTTTTGAATAAAACTGTCTGGGAAACCAAATTTCTGTAGGGTAACTTTTAAAAAGGTCCAGTCTAGTCTGTCAAAGGCTTTTTCAGCGTCGGTCGAAAGTAGAATAAAGGGAATGTCATGTATAGCTGCATATTGCATAAGATGTAAAACTTTTACGGTGTTGTCTTTAGCCTCTCTCTGCGGCACGAAACCCACCTGATCTGGATGTATCAATGAGGGGAGTACTTTATTAATTCTGGTGGATAGGATTTTAGCATATATCTTAATATCTATATTCAGGAGAGATATTGGGCGGTAGTTTGATGTAATAGTCGAGTCTTTACCTGGTTTCGGTATAAGTGTAACTACTGCTTCAAGCATAGAGGCGGGTAAGCCATGGGATTTATCAATATAATTAAAAACCAAAAGTAAATGTGGGATCAAAAGATGCTTAAATTTTTTGTAATAACCGCTAGTGAGGCCGTCAGGCCCAGGGCTTTTTCCTTGTTTTAATGAGTTTATAGCGTTGGTAATCTCTTCAGCGGTTATTGCTGAGTCTAAGGGGCTAAGATCTTCCGCTGTTAGTTTAGGTAGGGTCACAGTATCTAAGTACTTACAACAGTCATTAAAATGTGTTTTGTGATTCCTATGTGGCGTCAAGTTGTATAACATGGTATAGTAGTCTCTAAAGATTTCTGTGATCCTCTTAGTCTCTACCGTTGATCCACCAGAAGGGTCTTGTAACATAGGGATATAATGGGCTGATTGTCTGGTTTTAAGTGCTCTTGCTAAGAGTTTCCCGGGCCTATTTCCTTCCAGAAAAAATTTCTGTTGTAATTTTAGTGTCTGCTTCTGGGCTGCTAATTCTAGAAATTTTTGAAGTTTCAATTTGGCTTGATCCCGCAATGATTTTAGGGAGTCATCATGCAGGTTGTCCTTATATAAGTTCTCTGCGTTTTGATAAGATGCAGTGAGGTCTGTCTGTTGTGATCTATTACTTTTATTTTGCAGGGCTTTGAGTTTTATCATTTCACCCCTGATGACACATTTATGAGCTTCCCAGAGTGAGAATGGGTTTATATTTGGGGTGCTGTTATGCTTAAAGTAATCTACTAACGACTTCTCTACTTGTTGTAATATTGGTGGTTCATTGAGTATAGTGTCATCAAATCGCCATTGAAATGGTTTAAAAGGGAGTGAGGACCATTGCAGCTTACATGTAACTGCCGAATGGTCGGACCAGCTAGTCGGTATGATGTCTGATGAGGTCACTGAGGAGATGGTGTTATGGTCTATAAATATGTAATCTATACGGGAGTGCGTGTTCTGTGGTGCTGAGTAATGGGTAAATTTCTTATTGTTTGGATGTTGAACCCGCCAGACATCATGGATTCCCATTAATGTCAGATCATCCCTGATGGACTTAAGTGATTTTTTCGATACTAGTGATTGAGCAGTAGAACTATCCATCGTTGGATTTAGTGGGGTGTTTAAGTCGCAACCAACTATGAGGGACCCCTTGTAAAAGGCTAAGATATCATTGGTTATTCTGTGAAAGAAGGGGGCTTGGTGTGTGTTGGGGGCATAAATATTGACCAGAGTAATCGGTTTCCCTTGAAGTAGTCCCCCCAGGGCCAGGTATCTTCCTTCGGTATCCCCATCAGTTTGTTGGACATGGAACTGTAATGAGTTATGAAGCAGTATACTGACTCCTGAGATTTTTTTGGATGGGTGACTGCTGTGAAAGTGTCTGGTATATGTGGATGCGAAAAAACCTGGTTCTTGTCCTGCTATGTAATGCGTTTCCTGCAAAAATATGATGTCTGCTTGTCTATGCTTAATGTCAGTGAATGCTATGCGCCTTTTGTGAGGTGTGTTGAACCCTCTTACATTTTGTGTCATGCACACAATTGTTGTTTTGTCTGTCATTATCTATTTAATGGGTCAGTACCTGTCTGATTGTTAGGTCTATCCATGAGACTGTGCGAACCATTCAATAATAGTATAGAAAGAGCATATACCTGGAGTTTGGTGATTGCATGTAAATAGCGTGTAAACAAAAATATCAAATTAAACGATTTTGATTTAAACTTGAACCGTGTAAACAGTAATAAAAACATCAACAAAAACAATAACAAATAACAAATGGTTTGACATAACATGTCACAATTCAGGGGGAATTTAGTTTGCCCCTAAGTATGACTTATAGTAAATTTTAAACAATTACAAGGACAATATAACATTTGTCGATAAATAATATAGTACTAAATCAATCACTTATGCACACATATTCAGTCTCTTTACTTTAGAGTCCAGCAAATAAGAAGTGTGCTAGTGTTCATAGTGAAATGAGGAAACATAAGATTTAATATTTAGATAACATAGATTTATCTCACCCGATCAGCTCTTATCAACGTTATCCTGGATTATCCACAGGTGTAAAGTCTTGGGAGTTCTTCGGTCTTTTACTTTTCTGCTGCTGCCATTGTGCTTTAGGATGCCTCATTGGTTTGGGTGCCCCTGCAAATTCTTCGTCTTCTTTTGATGTTGTTGGCTGGGGGGGTTCTATCCCCAGTGCTGCACAAATTTCTGGTACCTCGTCTAAAGTTTTACATGACAGCTTATTGCCGCCGTGTGAGATGTTAATAGAGCATGGAAAGCCCCAACGATATGGTATTCCTTTAGTTCTGAGAAGCGCTGTTAAATGTTGGTATTCTTTACGCCTTTGTAGAGTACGAGGGGCCAGGTCTGTGAATATTTGTAGGTGGCAGTTTTGGAAATTGATATCCTTAATTCGTCTTGCTGCTTTCATGATGTCTTCTTTGGCCTGGAAGTGTGTCAGCTTGAGAATGATATCTCTTGGAGGTGCTTGTTCTGAAGGCTTTGGTCTTAGAGCTCTATGAGCTCTATCCATGGATAGATCTGTAGTAGAAGTGGGGCCCAGTAAAAAAGAGAAGAGGCCTTTAAGGAATTCAGGGATCGTGTTGGGCAAGATTGTTTCTGGGATCCCTCTAACACGAAGATTCTGTCTTCTTTCTCTATTCTCTAAATCTTCTAGTTTATCTTGCAGTTGTAGAAGCATGGAGTCGTGTACATTAGCTGTAGTTTGCAGATTAGAGATTTCGTGACTCATGAACTCATTATCTTCTTCTAGGGCTTCTACCCTGTTGCCAATTTCTGACATATCTCTTCTTAGGGTAGCTAATTCCTCTTTTATGCAATTTCTAACCTTGACAACTATGTTATCCAGATCATGTTTAGATGGTATGGTGGCTAAGAAGGATTTAGATACCTGAAAAGAATCTTCCATATCACTATCCTCACTGTCTGAGAGTGACATCTCAGGTCTCTGTGATGTGGCTTGGTCAGGTAGGATAGACTGTGAGGCTTCAGCAGGTCTAAAGAAAGTGCTCACTGAGTGTTTGGTTGCAGCAGGTTTTTTTGTATCTTTGCCCGGTTTGACAATCTTTTTTGGTGACATTTTCATGCGGTGCCATAATCAGAATCTTTTCCTTTAGAATGTTATCACTTATACTCACTAAAAATTAGGCCAGGATAGAGAGACAGTTCTTACAATGTTGATTGGAGATTATATTAGAAATCTTACTCAGTAGTTGCGAGCTGTGCTTATGTTAAATGAGGTAGTATATCAGCATGGCTTGTACTATGCATTTCTTCAGTTCTCAGGCCATTAATGTGTGCTTTGTAGTGGCTTCAGGCATGCAGCCAAAAATTGTTGACGCAGTAATTAGAGGATAACAAAACTTCCCCTGTGTCTGTATCGTGCTTACTTTTCAAAGTCTCAGTTTCTTATTATTAAGTAGCTGCTTTGCATGTCACAGTTCATATGAGACTAAGCGTTGGCTGATGTGTGCTAATAGTGGGTATATTCGATCAGTGTGATGCCTATGGTGATAGAAGTATTTATGCTCCCATGCAGCGTGTCATATCTTAGCGTTATGGAGTTGGTGGTTACGGTAAAGTTCCGCATCAATAACACCCCACATGGTCCGCATTCTATGGTCAGGTATTACCTATATTTCAATGTCTCCTCCGGGGTCCTTTGCTCCAGTGCGCTGATTGGGATAGGGATCCGGAGGGTTCCGGTGTTACATTTTACCCTCAGGCTTCAAAGATGGCGGCCGCGATTTAGGCCGCGGTATTTAGTGGCGTCAAAGATCCAGCTATGGCAATTTTTGTCACCTCTATTCAGGTCCCCATCCGATCCGGAGGTGGTTTGAGTGTGTTGTGCCTGTAGTCTGTGCTCAAATGTCCCCGTAACAACTATCTTGGGCAATTTTGGTCGGAGCTCACATTAAAGTGCGGCCATCCGTCTCGCCAGCCGGCTCCGCCCCCCTAGAGACTTCTTTTTATGTTGCACCTCTAAATGTAACTTTGGAATGATTGGTGGATGAATTTGTTGTAGTGAGTAGATGTAGTGTAATATGAATATTTTCCTGCACATGTATTGAGAGTATCTAATTTTGTGGAACTACAGTGAATGCAAGTGAATGAGAGTGTATTGAAAGTATGTATGTTATGTGTATTTAGAGTGGTGTAAATGTAAGTGTTGAGGGTCCAATCACAGAAGTAAAAGACCTGTAACCTGTATCAATAATTATGCATAGTTGGTCAAATATTGAATTAAACCAGAACTTGAAAAATATCCAGATATAACCTGCAGTTGAGCTTATAGATAAAACATATAATGTAAGGCACAACAGATAACCTGCTTATAATAATTGGATTACATTCTAACGTTAGTACGCAACACTTGTCAAAAACTATAAGAGAACCTAGCGCTAGTCTCAGTGTGGAAACACAGTAATTTATCTTACATATAACAAATTAAGATGAGGGAACAAACAATCAAATCTTCAAGAAAACAATTTTTAACAACCTATTGTTTCTTGAGATATATAGTGTGCCCATATACACCATTCCATGGTGAGATTGAGAGTCCAAATACAACTGGTATATAAGGAGTTTGTCTATCTATATGAGTTGCCTTTAGGGTTATAAAATCTTTCACACAGGCTTAAACCCCCCTCTTAAAGGAGATCTTCACTATTTGGAGCTAATTGGAGGTATTTTAGGAAGTATAAAGTGGGATTATAACAGTTTGAAGGTCCTTCTGTATAATTATACAACTCCTTACAAATAGGGTTAATAACTGCAAGAGCTTTCTGAAAACATAACTCTTGTTGATTGCTTTCTGGCGGTGAAATCCCCATTTGCTTAAAGAATTGTGGAATTTCAGTAGGATCTTTGCACTCATATCTTCTGCCATCTTTCTGGATTATTAGAGAGACCGGGAAAACCCATCTGTAGGAAATCTTCACTTTGCTGAGATGTGCGGTTAATGCTCCATAATTTTTTCTCAGTTGCAAAGTTCTAGTAGATAAATCCTGATATATTGGATTCTGGAGCCTTGATGAGTTATGAGAGTGCTTCCTGGTGCTTTATAGGATTTTTTCTTTTTCTTGAAACCTCTGAAAACAAGCTATTACATCTCTGGGCGGTTGCCCATCTTGTGGTTTAGGTCTGAGGGAGCGGTGAGCTCTTTCCAGAGGGATGTTTTGCTCCTCTTTCAGATCTGTTTGCAAAATGAAATGAAACAAGCTTTGTAAATAATCTTTAAAGTTTTCTCCAGTAGTCTCTTCCAAAATGTCCCTGAATCTAAGATTGCATTGTCTTGTTCTATTTTCTAGATCATCAAGCTTGTTCTCTAGATCTTGAATTACATTTTCGTGCTGAGAGACCGCTTGGTGTACTTCAGTCAGATTTGCTTATATATCTTCATGTTCACTTTCCAGAGTTTCAACTCGATTGCCTAGGTCTATTATATATTTTTTTAACTCTGCACATTCCTGTTTAATGCTGCTCTTAACCTGGTCTATGAGTGCTTCTATAGCTCAAAGGAATAAATGGTTGTTGTATACAGGGCCGCCACTAGAAATTTTGGGGCCCCTGACTTAATTATTGATCAGCGCCCCCCCCCTCCTTTGACATGTGCAATTTTTGACCAAGTGACTAAAACGTATATGCACTTTATTCTTAAGTGTCTATTTAAACTTGGAAATGTTGTAAAGGTAGTAACATACACACACAGATACATTCATACACTGAAATACACACACACATACTCACACATAAGGATTCACATATAGACACTCTAGCAGACATGCAAAGAAACACACTCAGACACAGACACCCAAACAGACACTCAGCACTTGTTTACATTGACCCGACAAGTAATGAGGTAAACTACAGTTTTTTTTAAAAAGGAGATTTAGAAAACAAAATATGGAGTTCTGATTATCTTTTTGTAAAGGAAGATGCCAACTAAATGACAACAGCATGCAGTGGCTGAAAGAAAGGGCCCTGAACTGCCTAAACAATAATTTAAAGGTTAAATGGTGGATTGGTGACTGCCGGAAAGGTCTTGTTAGTCTCAAAGTCTGTAGAAAGATGTGAATAATCAGTAGTAAGGTCAAAATGTCCTAAAAAGGAACAGACAATGGACACACACACACAAACTCAAACTTGCACATACACCCAAGGAAACACCAACAGAGACGGCCTCAGAAAATACACAAAGACATACACACACACACAGAGACACCCACATAAAACACAGAAAGACATACATACACACACCCTCACTGAGACATCCACAGAAAACACACAAAGACATACACATACCCCCACAGAGACACCCACAGAAAACACACACCCTCACAGAGACATCCACAGAAAACACAGACATATACACCCACCCTCACAGAGGCATCCAGAGAAAATACACAAAGACAAACATACACACACCCTCACAGAGACACATATAGAAAAAGCTCAAAGACATATGCACACACCCTCACAGACATCCACAGAAAATGCACAAAGACATACACTTCCACCCTCACAGAGAGACCCACAAAAAAAAACATAAATACTCATAGAGACACAAACTAAAGCACAAATACATAAACACAGACACCCACAGAAACACTCACAGGAGGAAACATTTATGCACCTTGCATCCCCTAAATCAACAGTGTGTGACATGCATGATAAAAAAAAATGGAGAAATTAAGAGATTACTTTTTAAAGAATCATATTTGTAAATGTGCAAACAAAAATAATTCTGTGAATTCAAAATTGTGCATTAATGATCTGGGTATATGGCTAGATGAAGAACAGTACTTTTAAAAGGTTGACATATGTTTGTTTTTTCCCCATTTTCCCCAACCAAGAGCACCACTTCAAATATAGTGTACAAATGTTCCAATCTGCCAGCTTTACTTATGGATTTTGAAAATGCTGTACTCTATATGGTCTTGGTGAAACCATAAGCTATGATACTCATACCATTAGATCTGGTTAAATGCAGGATTTAGTCTTGTTGGTATGTATTTCAAAATTAAGTCAGATGTAGTGTAAACCGAACAGTTTTAAGTTAACCTGTCTCATTTCAAACACTGAGCAATCTTAGGCTGAGAGTATAACATTTTATGCAGATGTAAAAATCTTAGATAAAATGTCTCCTTGCATCTGGAAAGTCCTTGCATAAAGGGGCAGTAAACTTGAATGTAATATATATATATATATATATATATATATATATATATATATATATATATAAATGAATACAAAAAATGCATATCTGCCAAAAGGGCACCTGCTATTTATGTATTGAGGAGGAAACATTTCTGCATGGTTTTAAATATAGAATTTCTACAGCATTGTCAAATAATCATAAATACACTGCTGCTGTGTGTTTTTATGGACCCATGGCCCCACCATACAGCTACTACTACACTGAAGTTACAATCCAAAATTGCACAAATAAATAAAAAAAACATTTGCTAAGTTCTACCTTCTCTTCAAAATGAAAGTGATCTGCCCTCTGACTCTGGCACACACTGTACAAACAAAGTGCCAAGTCTGTCTCACACTGTGCATAGTGGTTTAGTGCACACTCAGAAATCCTCTCAAATGCTAATACTTTACTCCTTGTAATAAGATTTCCCATGCTCAATTAGCACTCTGCTGTAATACCCACTGGTGGCTGCCAAAATTTAATTTTTTTTAGTTCTTGCCTCATGGGCCCCCCCTGGCCCATTGGGTCCCTGACAGGAGTCACCCCTGTCACCCCCTGATGGCGGCCCTTGCATATCCCTTTCTGAGACTACATGGGATGACTGTGGGGGACTATTTTTCATGGCTGGGAGAATGCTCTTCATCATCCTCTTCATTTATATTCTGGGGTTTTTCTCCTGCCAGAATGTTTAAAAAAGCTGGAAACTGCATTTTGCTCAGTGTTTGCTGATCTTAACTACTTGTCTTTTTGAACGGATTTTCGAAGCGCCATGTTGTTGCTTTTACCTTGCAAGGGACAATCTTGTAGTTAGATAGTCTAGTAGAAACCGTTTATTTAACTTTGTAAGCCTGAGGTTAGAACATAGGAAAGCTGTAATGTTCCTATCTCATGGTAGTATGAAAATATATCTGTGTAATATAGAAGCTGGAGCTCAGGTGGTAGGGGGCCTTAGTGTAGGAATATAAAGCTATGTTAAATATAGCTTAACACTAAACTCTCCTGGGCTGTGATCATTGATATATAGTTATATTAACGTATGTTATATATGACAAACGTCATTGAAATCTGTTTTTTATTCCTTTGGTAGCAGCGTGGCTTTTGTTTATTTAACCACTCTGAGCAGGTCTATTGTTGTGGTTGTCTACAAGTCTGTGTCTAGATCATCATGTCCAGGTCCGGACGTAGATATGAAGGTTATGGCGCAGTTGTACTGTGATTGCCTTTTAGCATGGCCGTATGTACTTACTGTATCTATGTGTTCACGGTGCTCCTGTCACTCACTCCCATGTTCATTTCTTGCCGCTAGTGAGGGTATTCATGTCAGGGATCTGTGAGTGAGGATTTATTACAGCATGTGTTTCCAGGTTTGTGATCAGCAATTTCGCACGGCAGCTACCACTGCTGTTTAGGCCTCTGGCAAGCTTAATCCTCTTGCGGCCTGTGTATATTAAGATTTCCTCTTGTGCCAACAGCAATCAGATCCGTGCACTCCCAAAGAGTTCTCCCTCACATCTAGTCACTTTGTGTGCGCTTTTGACCGGTGTTAAACAGGTTCGTCTTCACTCTGTGTCTAGAGCTCTAGCAAAGAGCAGCCATCACGGACGCCTGCAAGCTCCACCCTCGTTGACTGTTTATTTTTATATTGCTTTCATACAGAAAAGAAAAAAGGAATGTAAATGTCAAAATTGATAGTGATGTTTGCTACTACAACAATATTTATTAAAATAATTTTCATTTACAAGATGGAAACATTAGAAACTGGTTTAAATATGCAAACAAAGCTACATTAAATAAAATTGTATTATTTTAGTTAAAGGGACAGTATACACTCATTTTCATATAACTGCATGTAATAGACACTACTATAAAGAATAAGATGCACAGATACTGATATAAAAAGCCAGTATAAAACTGTTTAAAAACTTACTTAGAAGCTGTCAGTTTGGCTCTGTTGAAAAGGCAGCTGGAAAGCCCACTGCAAGTGGCAAATAAGACACTCCCCCCTCCCCCTTCTTCTGCATATGAAAAGACCCTTTACACAAACAGGAGCAAGCTGGAGAAGGTAGCTGACAGTATTCACATAAAACTTTGGGGCTTGGTTAGGAGTCTGAAAATCAGAGCAATGTTATTTAAAAATAAGCAAAACTATACATTTATTTTAAAAAAAACCTTTATGGGCTATATAAATAGATCATCTACAAAACATTTATGCAAAGAAAAAATGAGTGTATAATGTCCCTTTAAAGGGACACTAAACCCACATTTTTTCTTTTATGATTCAGATAGAGCATGCAATTTTAAGCAACTTTCTAATTTACTCCTATTATCGTTTTTTCTTCGTTCTCTTGCTATCTTTATTTAAAAAGCAGGGATGTGATCCATAGGAGCCGGTCCATTTTTGGTTAAGAACCTGGGTTATGCTTGCTTATTGGTGGGTAAATGTAAGCCTCCAATAAGCAAGCGCTATTCATGGGGCTCAACCTAAAATGGACTGGCTGCTTAGATTTACATTCCTGCTTTTAAAATAAAGATAGCAAGAGAGCGAAGAAAAATTGATAATAGGAGTAAATTAGAAAGTTGATTAAAATGTCATGCTCTATCTGAGTCATGAAAGAAAAAAATGGGTTCAGTGTCCCTTTAAGCAATTTTATCTCATATATTGGTAGTGGAGGGCCCTCTAGTGGGCCTGGAACAAAATTAAGGGTTTACCAACTTGAAGTCTGGAGTAATGCTAAATGGTGTTGTTACAATGTTGCAATGTGGAGAGGAGGTGTCTGTTTCTTACCTTTATAGGGTCCTGCAAAAATGAGATCAGCCTCTTTCGGTTTCCAGACTTCAAGGAGAAGGTTTCTGAAGTTGGCTGAAGGTTCTTGAAGTGAAGCATGGAGAGATCCAAGAGAAGATCTGTTCCTCCCAAGCGTTACAGGGAGGTTGTGGAGATGGCTGCAAGGAAAAAAGGACCTGCAAAGCAAAGACAGGAGCCTGAGTCAGAAGATGTGGTACCTCCCACTCCCCAAAAATCCCCACCAGCTAGGAGTTTTAATAAGGGAAAGGGGAAAGCTGGGGGAACCGTAGGGGGTACAGGCCCTAAGGGGAAGGCCCAGACTAGTGGGGTTAAGGAGGTAGCATCCAGCCCTGGGCCGCAGCCAGGCAGGGTTATCTCTACTGTGAGGGGTGCTATGGTGGGAACTGAGAGGGGGTCAAATCCGGTGGCCCCAGCGGATGCAGGGGCCAGCCTAGCAGGGCAGATTGCGGCCTTGCCGCCGGCGGCCTTTAGCGGCGGTCCTAGCCTTGGCCCAGTCTTTCACTGGGGGCTCTCCTGTGGGGGATCGGGGCCTTGGCATGGCTGGCGCGGGGGCCGGCGGTGGTATGGGACCAGGCCCAGAGCGCAGCCACATTGCAGAGTGCGCAGCGGAGTCTGGCCCTTCGGATGGCGGTTCCCGCGAGATCTCCTCCTCCGAGAGTTCTGAGGAGGAGGGAGATCGCGGCCGCCATTCTGAGGGAGGACATGGAGGTGAACGGTCCGGCTCGTGTGACCGGAGCCCCGAAGGTAACTTGGGGGGACTCCGGGTCGCGAGCGGGTCACCAGGGGGGCAGGCAGGTAGCAGTGGGGGTCACTTACCGGGTAGGAGTATGGCTGATGGTCCGGGTGCCGGGAAGAGAACGAGTGGCGCAGTTGGCTCCCACGTGGCTATGCATGTTGATAGTGCGCATGCGCACAGGGCGGTAGATCGCGGTCCTCATGCGGGCCCATCAGGTGTGTCAGGCAGATCAGTGTGTTCAGGGGAAAGGCCTTCAGAGCGGCCTAGCATGAGTGCACAGGTGGTAGTTACAGATAGAGGCAATGAAGGGCAAAGGCCCGCGATTGTTGTGAGAGAGAGTGGAGGCACATTACGGAGTGCTGGTAGAGGGGTCGCATCGGGACAAGCTTGCTTGAGGGGGGTATGAACCTGAGGTATGCAGGCGCAGATGCAGTGCCAGAGGCCGGTGGGCCTATGGGGGCATATGGTCGATTGGAGACTGGAATGAGTTATGAACCACATAGGGGTTGGGGCCATGCGGGGATAATGCATGGATATGAGGGAACTTCTCAGTTTAGGGCTGGGGGAGTTGTGAGACCGAGTGATGTGCTGAATGAAATGCAGTATGACAGGGGGCAGATCCCTAGAGGGGGTCAGACACATAGTGGGGTGGATGAGGATATGATCAGGAGAGCTGTTGAGGCAGCGCTACATGCAAGGGATACTGTGAGGCCCCAGCCTGGGTTTAGTGGTTTCGCCCAGGATGGGGCTGCTCAGGAGGCAATTATTAGGAATGCTGTGGCTAATGTGCTACGTATGTCAGTTGGGGGGAGGCTGGGGGAGGAGAGAGAGGGAGTTTCACCTGTTGTCCCTCTCGCAGACCAGAGTACCCCCCAAGTTGTTCTGTCTCAACAGGTCCAGTCAAGCACAGCAGAGATGGCATCAAGCCCAAGCAGCGCCCTGGCAGTGGCAGGGCCCAGCGGAATACAGAGTGCTGCAAGTCAAGCAACCCATTCTGGAGCTGGGACTCAAGGCGAGGGTGAGTACAATGCACCAGACATCATGCACACTGACACGGGGTCATCCTCTAGCGAGTCAGGATCAGATAGCGGGGAGGATCTCGGATTAGTGGGGAAGGGTCAGCGCAAGATGTTTAGGTGGATAAAGAAGATGGCGTCGGCGCAAGCTAAAGACAAGGCAGGCGCTAGAGATCAGGCACTTGAGCTGCAGGGGTCGCAATCTTTAGGGGGCGCTATAGCGCAAGTGGGACCAGTGCCACGTAAAGTGGCGGCACAAGGGGATACGTACCCCTGTTTGGTCCACTCGCTTTACGGCCATTTGAAAGCGAAGGTCGTTAAAAAGATACAGGAGGGAAAATACGTTAATGTATTTGAGCTCTCTCTAGACGCGTTTAGGGCCAAAGAAAGAGCGGCGGACGGCTCAGGCCCAAAGAAAGTGCATAGGCCAGAGACGTACGAGGAATGGCTTAAATGCTTCTGCGTGCTGGCTGCATGCTATGTTGACAGATGGCCATTGCAGGGGCACAACCTGTTTAAGTACCAGGATTCCATAGAGGATATCCGTACGAGATTTAAGGAAGGTGCATGGCGTGAATACGACATGGCCTTCAGGAGAAAGATGGTAGGGAACCCCTTACTGCATTTTGGGACGCAGGATATGCACTTGTGGTCCAAACTGGGAGTGGAGGGCGGTTCCCCCTCCCCCATGGCGTCACATCAAGCTCCGCCGCGCCAAGGGCTGCGGCTGGGCAGGAAGGGGAGGGAATGCTGGAAATTCCAGGATAGGCAGTGTGATAGGGGGAGCAGTTGCTCCTTTCGTCACATCTGCAAGTTCTGTGCAGGGCCTCACCCAGGAGCTGATTGCGGGAAACGAAAGGACCAGGGACAGCCCAAACTCCCGCCTAAGTCAGGAGTTACAGTCAAGGGCACCAACCCCGCTTAGGTTGAAGGCCATGTTGATATGGCTGGTGAACTACCCCGACATAGAAGCAGCTGAGCTGCTGAGGTCGGGGTTGGAATGGGGTTTTCGGATACCGGTCATGGGACGGGTGGTGGGTTCCCCAGTGCACAGAAATTTGAAAACGGCCTACGAATTCCCACACGTAGTCCGGGCAAAGTTGGCAAAGGAGGTGGCGCTGGGCAGGGTGTCAGGGCCATTCTCCACCTGGCCGATGGAAGATCTGGTGATCTCCCCATTGGGAGATGTGCCCAAGAAAGAGGAAGGGAAGTTCAGGTTAATACATCACCTTTCTTTCCCAAAAGGGGAGTCGGTTAACGACGCAATTGACCCAGTATTGAGTTCTGTGCACTATCAATCGTTTGATCGTGCGCTGAACGTGGTCAGAGCGTGCGGGCCGGGGGCGTTGTTGGCGAAGCTAGACATTGAGTCGGCCTTCCGCCTACTGCCGCTGCATCCCTCTGCATTCAGACTCATGGGCATGAAGTTTGAAGGGGATTATTATGTGGACAGGTGTTTGCCGATGGGCTGCTCATTGTCCTGTTCCCTCTTCGAGTGTTTTAGCTTGTTCCTGCATTGGGTAGTGTACAAGGCGTCCAGTGGGGGAGCAGTGGCTCACTACTTGGACGATTTCTTGCTGGTTGGGAGGGCCGGTTCCACGGAGTGTGAACGGCTTATGGAGGTCATGCAGGACATGATGTCACGCTTTGGAGTGCCGCTCGCGGACGACAAAACGCAGTGGCCTTGCACCTGTCTCACATTTCTGGGGATAGAAATAGACACAGTGCAGGCGGAATGAAGGCTACCCATCGACAAGGTTATTCGGATGTTGGATGCGGTCCGAAGTCTGAAAGGGGCAAGCAGGGTGGCAATAAAAGAGGTGCAGTCACTGCTGGGCCTCCTGAATTTTGCGGGTAGGGTGATCCTGATGGGTAGAGCATTTAACCGCAGATTGGAGGGCCTTCTGAAAGGCCCTACCGGTCTGGCGAAATGGGCAAGCGTTTTGGCAGACGTCAGGGAGGACCTGGAGATATGGGAAAAATTATTGGTGAATTTTAACGGGTGTGCCTATGGAGGGGTAGGAAAGTACCTAACAAGGCAATAAACTTGTACACGGATGCAGCGGGGGGTTTTGGGTATGGAGCATATCTGGATGGTGAATGGAGCGCTGCTCCATGGCCAAGGGAATGGATAGCTGCGGGATACACCAAAAACCTGATGCTTTTGGAATTATTCCCGATAGTGGTGGCTGTGGAAATTTGGGGGGATAGATTGGCTAATAGAGAGGTGGTGTTCTGGACGGACAACCTGAGTGTGGTGTACGCCATTAACAGGCTGTCTGCGTCATCGCCAGCGGTGGTGTGCTGCCTGCGGCATCTGGTGTTACGATGCTTGCAGTGCAATATACAATTTACTGCCAAACACGTCCCGGGAGTGCAGAACATTATTGCGGATGCACTCTCTCGATTTAAATGGGAGCAGTTTAGAGCAGCGGCACCCATGGCGGCAGAGGAGGGGTTAACATGCCCTTCTTCTCTTTGGCAGCTGGTGAAGGTTGGATGAGCATACTGGCCTTGGTTAAGGCATCTTTGGCGCCAAGGACATGGTCAGCTTATAAGACTCACTGGGACTGCTGGGAGGCGTTCTGTCAACGCAGAGGTGTGCAGGTACAAAGGGCTTCTAGAGTACTGGTGTTAGATTGGTTGGCTTTATTGCGGTCAGAAGGGGTCAGTAAGTCTGGCTCGAGCGGTAGGCTATCGGTGTTGGCTTTCTTTAACAAGGCGCTTGGCTTGGAGGACCACTCTGGAACATTCCTAGTAAGGAAGGTGTTGAAAGGGTGGGGCAGGTTGGCCCCCCGGCAAAAAGATCGGAGGGAACCCATTACCCAGGAGAGGCTGAGGGCATTGGCAAAGGGCGTGACAAAAGTGTGCACTTCAGATTATGAGCAGCTTCTTTTTAAAACGGCATTTGCATTGGCGTTTGCAGGAGCGCTCAGGGTGGGGGAACTTGTGGCGTCGGCCAAAGATAAGGGCCACGGTGGAATACAGTTAGGGCACGTCTGTTTGACGGATGGGGGGCTCCTGCTGTTTGTACCCAGGTCCAAGACGGACCAGGAGGGGGTGGGGGCATGGTTACCCCTAGAACGACAGGAGTTTAGGATTGCTGCCTGGTGTTTTGTGTGGAGCAATACCTTAAGGTGAGGCCGGAGGGAGGGCAAGTGCTCCTGATACATGAGGATGGTTTGGCCCTGTCTGTCTTTCAATTCCGCCAGGTACTGGCAAAAACGGCTAAACATGCAGGGCTGGATCCGAGCAGGATCGCCCCGCATTCTTTTAGAATAGGCGCAGCGACCAACGCAGCTCAAAAAGGAGTTGCGGTGGCGGAGATTAAGTGCTTGGGTAGATGGAAATACTTCCAGTATAAAACGTATATTAGGCCGGCAAAAGGGCAATGCTAGAGTGCAGGCATGTGGAGGGTCAATATTCCAAGGAAGGGGGTTTTTCTTGGGGGACCCAGGCTGTGCAGGGGCATTTTGTTCATGGTGGTGTACTCTGTTTCATCAGGTGTTGAGAATGTGAAAGCGCCTCCGGTTCGTGTATGGATAGTATGCCATTCATACATCCATTGGGCTCATCTCAGGGCGTTGCGATCGCCGGAGGGACAGCAACTTGGATTCCCAACATCCAAGGCAAGCTTTCAGTGGTTAGGGCGCAGGGGATTGTCGTGGGCCGATTTGCCGGCACTCTTACAGGAGGCACACAAAAGGTGGGGGCGGCCTAACATTTTAGTGCTGCACCTCATGGGAAATGACTTGGGGGCATTGCCCGCGCTGGATTTGATCAAGAGAATGACAGCGGATGTGCAATGGATGCACACTTGGTTGCAGGGTGTGACTTTGGGGTGGTCAAATGTAGTTGCTCGACTGCACTGGCGGCACATTGTCACACAGAGGGCTGCATATAATGTGCGCAAGAAGGTGAACAGGGAGATGGGAAGAGCGGTCACAGGCATTGGGGGTTTCGTGGTTAGGCACGAAACGATAACGGCCGACAAAAGGGACCTATTTAGGCCAGATGGAGTACACCTTACGGACGTAGGGTTGGATATGTTCCTAAGGGACGTCAGGGGAGCATTGCTGGGGGTTATTCGTTAATATGCGTGCTGAAATGGTTGGTGTTGCAATCTGTTAAATCGTTATATTGTTATTGTTATGTTAGTTAAATTATGGTTAATTACTGGGTTCCTGTTGGTTTCGTTTGGCGGCAAGAGTTCGCCTGGCTCTTGTGGCAGTTGGTCAATGCCCTGGGGAGCGGGCACAAGGAGAGAAGAGTGACGGTCCTTGAAAAGGGAGGGGTTATGCCTGCAAGGCGCCGGCCTGGTCCTCTCCCTCGCAATGGGACCGAAGACCTCTGAACATCACAGCTCTCTTTGAGTGCCATGGGGCGTGACAGCCGGGTGTCACGCTGCAGGTATCGAAAGGGGCCTTGACCATCTGCTAGTAGGGGCTAGGTTAGGGTGAGATGCCGCCAACGTTTAGGATCACGAACTTGTTGCCAAGTTTCGTTGATTGGTTGATCAAGTGCCTAAGGGTAATTTGAATGATGCTTAGGCACAAGTTAAAGCGTTTATTTAATAAACGTGAACCGTGACCGGTTCTTTCTCCCAAACAAGTGGTGTTGTGTCTTATTTACTAGATAAGGTATTAGACAGTAAGAAGGACGGAATAGATGGTTTAAACCTTATGGTAGTGGAGGGCCCTCTAGTGGGCCTGGAACAAAATTAAGGGTTTACCAACTTGAAGTCTGGAGTAATGCTAAATGGTGTTGTTACAATGTTGCAATGTGGAGAGGAGGTGTCTGTTTCTTACCTTTATAGGGTCCTGCAACAATGAGATCAGCCTCTTTCGGTTTCCAGACTTTAAGGAGAAGGTTTCCCCGCCCACCCGTCCCTGGATGAAGAGATTGGCGGCTACGATGCGGCTGTGTAGGGTGAGTTGGCTCGGCAGGGGTGGGTTTAATTGAGCTAGCCCGCAGTAAGACCGAGCCTTTAATGTAGCCATCCACCCCTGCGGTTGAGTTGTACGATTCGGCTGACAGGGGGTGCCTTACCAGGCTGGTTGGACATGCCTCAGCTGGCAGTTGGTCAATGCCCTGGGGAGCGGGCACAAGGAGAGAAGAGTGACGGTCCTTGAAAAGGGAGGGGTTATGCCTGCCAGGCGCCGGCCTGGGGGTCCTCTCCCTCGCAATGGGACCGAAGACCTCTGAACATCACAGCTCTCTCTGAGTGCCATGGGGCGTGACAGCCGGGTGTCACGCTGCAGGTATCGAAAGGGGCCTTGACCATCTGCTAGTAGGGGCTAGGTTAGGGTGCCGCCAACAATTAGGATCATGAACTTGTTGCCAAGTTTCGTTGATAGGTTGATCAAGTGCCTAAGGGTAATTTGAATGACGCTTAGGCACAAGTTAAAGCGTTTATTTAATAAACGTGAACCGTGACCGGTTCTTTCTCCCAAACAAGTGGTGTTGTGTCTTATTTACTAGATAAGGTATTAGACAGTAAGAAGGATGGAATAGATGGTTTAAACCTTAATATATATATATATATATATATATATATATATATATATATATATATACCTCACTTTACAGCGCTTCGCTAATACAGTGCCTTGTGGAGCTGACGTTCAACCTCCAAGAATTTTGAAACAGTGCTGTAATCATCGTGAGATTGCGAGAAAAGTGACTGCCACCATTTTGTTATGCTTAGTTCACTCTGTTAACAGCATTACAGTGCAATCCGTATCTCAGTGTTATAGTCTGGCAAATGTTAGTATAGTAATTGTCACTATTTTACAGGTACAGTATTTATTGAATACTAATTGAATACTGTGCTGTGCTAGTGTTAAACTAAATGTAGCACTATTGCATCCATAATATATGTTAGTTGAAACATGTTTCCAAGTTTTTAAACACACTGGCCAGTGAAAAGAAAGCTTAAACTGCCTTGTTTCACTTTAAGGCTGTTTTCACTTTTCCACTGGGTTCCAGTCCCTAACTGAGCGGGGTATACCTGTATATATATATATATATATATATATATATATATATATATATATATATATATATATATATATATATATATATATATACAGGGAGTGCAGAATTATTAGGCAAATGAGTATTTTGACCACATCATCCTCTTTATGCATGTTGTCTTACTCCAAGCTGTATAGGCTCGAAAGCCTACTACCAATTAAGCATATTAGGTGATGTGCATCTCTGTAATGAGAAGGGGTGTGGTCTAATGACATCAACACCCTATATCAGGTGTGCATAATTATTAGGCAACTTCCTTTCCTTTGGCAAAAGAAGGACTTGATAGGCTCAGAAAAGTCAAAAATAGTGAGTTATCTTGCAGAGGGATGCAGCACTCTTAAAATTGCAAAGCTTCTGAAGCGTGATCATCGAACAATCAAGCGTTTCATTCAAAATAGTCAACAGGGTCGCAAGAAGCGTGTGGAAAAACCAAGGCGCAAAATAACTGCCCATGAACTGAGAAAAGTCAAGCGTGCAGCTGCCAAGAAGCCACTTGCCACCAGTTTGGCCATATTTCAGAGCTGCAATATCACTGGAGTGCCCAAAAGCACAAGGTGTGCAATACTCAGAGACATGGCCAAGGTAAGAAAGGCTGAAAGACGACCACCACTGAACAAGACACACAAGCTGAAACGTCAAGACTGGGCCAAGAAATATCTCAAGACTAAGGTTTTATGGACTGATGAAATGAGAGTGAGTCTTGATGGGCCAGATGGATGGGCCCGTGGCTGGATTGGTAAAGGGCAGAGAGCTCCAGTCCGACTCAGATGCCAGCAAGGTGGAGGTGGAGTACTGGTTTGGGCTGGTATCATCAAAGATGAGCTTGTGGGGCCTTTTCGGGTTGAGGATGGAGTCAAGCTCAACTCCCAGTCCTACTGCCAGTTTCTGGAAGACACCTTCTTCAAGCAGTGGTACAGGAAGAAGTCTGCATCCTTCAAGAAAAACATGATTTTCATGCAGGACAATGCTCCATCACACGCGTCCAAGTACTCCACAGCGTGGCTGGCAAGAAAGCATATAAAAGAAGAAAATCTAATGACATGGCCTCCTTGTTCACCTGATCTGAACCCCATTGAGAACCTGTGGTCCATCATCAAATGTGAGATTTACAAGGAGGGAAAACAGTACACCTCTCTGAACAGTGTCTGGGAGGCTGTGGTTGCTGCTGCACGCAATGTTGATGGTGAACAGATCAAAACACTGACAGAATCCATGGATGGCAGGCTTTTGAGTGTCCTTGCAAAGAAAGGTGGCTATATTGGTCACTGATTTGTTTTTGTTTTGTTTTTGAATGTCAGAAATGTATATTTGTGAATGTTGAGATGTTATATTGGTTTCACTGGTAAAAATAAATAATTGAAATGGGTATATATTTGTTTTTTGTTAAGTTGCCTAATACCTATGCACAGTAATAGTCACCTGCACACACAGATATCCCCCTAAAATAGCTATAACTAAAAACTAACTAAAAACTACTTCCAAAACTATTCAGCTTTGATATTAATGAGTTTTTTGGGTTCATTGAGAACATGGTTGTTGTTCAATAATAAAATTAATCCTCAAAAATACAACTTGCCTAATAATTCTGAACTCCCTGTATATATATATATATATATATATATATATATATATATATATATATATATATATATATATATATATATATATATATATATATATATATACAGGTAGCCCTCAGTTTATGCCGGGGTTAGATTCCAGAAGGAATGGTTGTAAATTGAAACGGTTATAAATTGAAACCCAGTTTATAATGTAAGTCAATGGGAAGTGAGGGAGATAGGTTCCAGGCCTCTCTCAAAATTATAAAACTAATAAAATAATCACACAACACAGAATATATAATTAAACTAAGATAAATGAACAAAAACATTTGCTAAACAGCATTATAAACCTAATAAAATATTTACACAACACAGACTTCATTTGGATTGTTCTACAATTCTTTCTATGCATTCCAATCTGGACTGATTTATAGACAGGAGTATCTTGTTCCTTTGAAATCTGCTTGATAGTTCAGGTCTGGTTAAACTGATTAATTTCAATGCTTCTCAATGCTTTTTAAAAACAGACACATGACTGGAAAAAAAGTTGTTATTCTGAAACGGTGTAAATTGAACCGTTGTAAAACGAGGGCCACCTTGTATGTATATATATATATATATATATATATATATATATATAAAATAAATAAACAGAGTGTATATATATATATATATATATATATTTATATATATATATATATATATATATATATATATATATATATATATATATATATATATATATATATATATATATATATATATATATATATATACTGTAAAAGTGTTTCTCAAACTTCACAAAGAAAATTTTGTTCCAAAAAGTATTTTGTCTGTAGAGAGTTGAATTATTGTAGCTTAAGTCTTGTAATGCACCAAACAGAGGCTTGATCCAACAACTGAAATTGGTAGTAAACATTTTATATAACCTTTTTAATGCTAACCAGATATTTTTAGTACAGGAATGGATACCATCTTTTGCAGCTCAGTAAAAGATATTGCTGCAATGCTGAAAAAAACAGAAATCATAAAAAGGATATTTGAAAAGGCATTTTTTATTATTCATTGAGGACAACAGAAACTTGTTTCATATTTTTATTTTACGGAATAAAATGTAATATACATAATTCATCAACAGTTTTTTCAGATCTTTTAGATGGGTAAATAAGTAAGAAAAGTGCTCTTTACAATTTAACCTATATTTGTTTGCCATAGGTGGTGATCAGGAAACTTTGAAAAAGTACAAGGTCAGATAAAATGTAAAGTGCTTTTATAAAGTGAATATAAAAGTTCAGCAGTAATGATACACAACAACAGGAAGATTAGTTAGGTAAAAGGCCTAAGGCAGTAAATGAATGCTTGGCCAGAAAAATTGACATAGGAGTATGGCAGTGGACAGGCCCATGTAGTTTTCTATCTACAGGGAGTGCAGAATTATTAGGCAAGTTGTATTTTTGAGGCTTAATTTTATTATTGAACAACAACCATGTTCTCAATGAACCCAACAAACCCATTAATATCAAAGCTGAATAGTTTTGGAAGTAGTTTTTAGTTTGTTTTTAGTTATAGCTATTTTAGGAGGATATCTGTGTGTGCAGGTGACTATTACTGTGCATAATTATTAGGCAACTTAAAAAAAAACAGAATTTATGTTTACCTGATAAATTTCTTTCTCCAACGGTGTGTCCGGTCCACGGCGTCATCCTTACTTGTGGGATATTCTCTTCCCCAACAGGAAATGGCAAAGAGCCCAGCAAAGCTGGTCACATGATCCCTCCTAGGCTCCGCCTACCCCAGTCATTCGACCGACGTTAAGGAGGAATAATAGCATAGGAGAAACCATATGGTACCGTGGTGACTGTAGTTAAAGAAAATAAATTATCAGACCTGATTAAAAAACCAGGGCGGGCCGTGGACCGGACACACCGTTGGAGAAAGAAATTTATCAGGTAAACATAAATTCTGTTTTCTCCAACATAGGTGTGTCCGGTCCACGGCGTCATCCTTACTTGTGGGAACCAATACCAAAGCTTTAGGACACGGATGAAGGGAGGGAGCAAATCAGGTCACCTAAATGGAAGGCACCACGGCTTGCAAAACCTTTCTCCCAAAAATAGCCTCAGAAGAAGCAAAAGTATCAAACTTGTAAAATTTGGTAAAAGTGTGCAGTGAAGACCAAGTCGCTGCCCTACATATCTGATCAACAGAAGCCTCGTTCTTGAAGGCCCATGTGGAAGCCACAGCCCTAGTGGAATGAGCTGTGATTCTTTCGGGAGGCTGCCGTCCGGCAGTCTCGTAAGCCAATCTGATGATGCTTTTAATCCAAAAAGAGAGAGAGGTAGACGTTGCTTTTTGACCTCTCCTTTTACCTGAATAAACAACAAACAAGGAAGATGTTTGTCTAAAATCCTTTGTAGCATCTAAATAGAATTTTAGAGCGCGAACAACATCCAAATTGTGCAACAAGCGTTCCTTCTTTGAAACTGGTTTCGGACACAGAGAAGGTACGATAATCTCCTGGTTAATGTTTTTGTTAGAAACAACTTTTGGAAGAAAACCAGGTTTAGTACGTAAAACCACCTTATCTGCATGGAACACCAGATAAGGAGGAGAACACAGCAGAGCAGATAATTCTGAAACTCTTCTAGCAGAAGAAATTGCAACTAAAAACAAAACTTTCCAAGATAATAACTTAATATCAACGGAATGTAAGGGTTCAAACGGAACCCCCTGAAGAACTGAAAGAACTAAATTGAGACTCCAAGGAGGAGTCAAAGGTTTGTAAACAGGCTTGATTCTAACCAGAGCCTGAACAAAGGCTTGAACATCTGGCACAGCTGCCAGTTTTTTGTGAAGTAACACCGACAAGGCAGAAATCTGTCCCTTCAGGGAACTTGCCGATAATCCTTTTTCCAATCCTTCTTGAAGGAAGGATAGAATCCTAGGAATCTTAACCTTGTCCAAAGGGAATCCTTTAGATTCACACCAACAGATATATTTTTTCCAAATTTTGTGGTAAATCTTTCTAGTTACAGGCTTTCTGGCCTGAACAAGAGTATCGATAACAGAATCTGAGAAACCTCGCTTCGATAAAATCAAGCGTTCAATCTCCAAGCAGTCAGCTGGAGTGAAACCAGATTCGGATGTTCGAACGGACCCTGAACAAGAAGGTCTCGTCTCAAAGGTAGCTTCCAAGGTGGAGCCGATGACATATTCACCAGATCTGCATACCAAGTCCTGCGTGGCCACGCAGGAGCTATCAAGATCACCGACGCCCTCTCCTGATTGATCCTGGCTACCAGCCTGGGGATGAGAGGAAACGGCGGGAACACATAAGCTAGTTTGAAGGTCCAAGGTGCTACTAGTGCATCCACTAGAGCCGCCTTGGGATCCCTGGATCTGGACCCGTAGCAAGGAACTTTGAAGTTCTGACGAGAGGCCATCAGATCCATGTCTGGAATGCCCCATAGTTGAGTGACTTGGGCAAAGATTTCCGGATGGAGTTCCCACTCCCCCGGATGCAATGTCTGACGACTCAGAAAATCCGCTTCCCAATTTTCCACTCCCGGGATGTGGATAGCAGACAGGTGGCAGGAGTGAGACTCCGCCCATAGAATAATCTTGGTCACTTCTTCCATCGCTAGGGAACTCCTTGTTCCCCCCTGATGGTTGATGTACGCAACAGTCGTCATGTTGTCTGATTGAAACCGAATGAACTTGGTCCTCGCTAGCTGAGGCCAAGCCTTGAGAGCATTGAATATCGCTCTCAGTTCCAGAATATTTATCGGTAGAAGAGATTCTTCCCGAGACCAAAGACCCTGAGCTTTCAGGGATCCCCAGACCGCGCCCCAGCCCATCAGACTGGCGTCGGTCGTGACAATGACCCACTCTGGTCTGCGGAATGTCATCCCTCGTGACAGGTTGTCCAGGGACAGCCACCAACGGAGTGAGTCTCTGGTCCTCTGATTTACTTGTATCTTTGGAGACAAGTCTGTATAGTCCCCATTCCACTGACTGAGCATGCACAGTTGTAATGGTCTTAGATGAATGCGTGCAAAAGGAACTATGTCCATTGCCGCTACCATCAACCCGATCACTTCCATGCACTGAGCTACGGAAGGAAGAGGAACGGAATGAAGTATCCGACAAGAGTCCAGAAGCTTTGTCTTTCTGGCCTCTGTTAGAAAAATCCTCATTTCTGAGGAGTCTATAATTGTTCCCAAGAAGGGAACCCTTGTTGACGGGGATAGAGAACTCTTTTCCACGTTCACTTTCCAGCCGTGAGATCTGAGAAAGGCCAGGACGATGTCCGTGTGAGCCTTTGCTCGAGGGAGGGACGACGCTTGAATCAAAATGTCGTCCAGGTAAGGTACTACTGCAATGCCCCTTGGTCTTAGTACCGCTAGAAGGGACCCTAGTACCTTTGTGAAAATCCTTGGAGCAGTGGCTAATCCGAAAGGAAGCGCCACAAACTGGTAATGTTTGTCCAGGAATGCAAACCTTAGGAACCGATGATGTTCCTTGTGGATAGGAATATGTAGATACGCATCCTTTAAATCCACCGTGGTCATGAATTGACCTTCCTGGATGGAAGGAAGGATAGTTCGAATGGTTTCCATCTTGAACGATGGGACCTTGAGAAATTTGTTTAAGATCTTGAGATCTAAGATTGGTCTGAACGTTCCCTCTTTTTTGGGAACTATGAACAGATTGGAGTAGAACCCCATCCCTTGTTCTCTTAATGGAACAGGATGAATCACTCCCATTTTTAACAGATCTTCTACACAATGTAAGAACGCCTGTCTTTTTATGTGGTCTGAAGACAACTGAGACCTGTGGAACCTCCCCCTTGGGGGAAGTCCCTTGAATTCCAGAAAATAACCCTGGGAGACTATTTCTAGCGCCCAAGGATCCAGAACATCTCTTGCCCAAGCCTGAGCGAAGAGAGAGAGTCTGCCCCCCACCAGATCCGGTCCCGGATCGGGGGCCAATATTTCATGCTGTCTTGGTAGCAGTGACAGGTTTCTTGGCCTGCTTTCCCTTGTTCCAGCCTTGCATTGGTCTCCAAGCTGGCTTGGCTTGAGAAGTATTACCCTCTTGCTTAGAGGACGTAGCACTTTGGGCTGGTCCGTTTTTACGAAAGGGACGAAAATTAGGTCTATTTTTTGCCTTGAAAGGCCTATCCTGAGGAAGGGCGTGGCCCTTACCCCCAGTGATATCAGAGATAATCTCTTTCAAGTCAGGGCCAAACAGCGTTTTCCCCTTGAAAGGAATGTTTAGTAACTTGTTCTTGGAAGACGCATCAGCCGACCAAGATTTCAACCAAAGCGCTCTGCGCGCCACAATAGCAAACCCAGAATTCTTAGCCGCTAACCTAGCCACTTGCAAAGTGGCGTCTAGAGTGAAAGAATTAGCCAATTTGAGAGCATTGATTCTGTCCATAATCTCCTCATAAGGAGGAGAATCACTATCGAGCACCTTAATCAGTTCATCAAACCAGAAATATGCAGCTGTAGTGACAGGGACAATGCATGAAATGGGTTGTAGAAGGTAACCCTGCTGAACAAACATCTTTTTAAGCAAACCTTCTAATTTTTTATCCATAGGATCTTTGAAAGCACAACTATCCTCTATGGGTATAGTGGTGCGTTTGTTTAAAGTAGAAACCGCTCCCTCGACCTTGGGGACTGACTGCCATAAGTCCTTTCTGGGGTCGACCATAGGAAACAATTTTTTAAATATGGGGGGAGGGACGAAAGGAATACCGGGCCTTTCCCATTCTTTATTAACAATGTCCGCCACCCGCTTGGGTATAGGAAAAGCTTCTGGGAGCCCCGGCACCTCTAGGAACTTGTCCATTTTACATAGTTTCTCTGGAATGACCAACTTTTCACAATCATCCAGAGTGGATAATACCTCCTTAAGCAAAATGCGGAGATGTTCCAACTTAAATTTAAATGTAATCACATCAGATTCAGCCTGATGAGAAATGTTCCCTGAATCAGTAATTTCTCCCTCAGACAAAACCTCCCTGGCCCCCTCAAACTGGATTAGGGGCCCTTCAGAGATATTAATATCAGCGTCGTCATGCTCTTCAGTAACTAAAACAGAGCAGCCACGCTTACGCTGAAAAAGGGTTCATTTTGGCTAAAATGTTTTTGACAGAATTATCCATTACAGCCGTTAATTGTTGCATAGTAAGGAGTATTGGCGCGCTAGATGTACTAGGGGCCTCCTGAGTGGGCAAGACTCGTGTAGACGAAGGAGGGAATGATGCAGTACCATGCTTACTCCCCTCACTTGAGGAATCATCTTGGGCATCATTGTCATTATCACATAAATCACATTTATTTAAATGAATAGGAATTCTGGCTTCCCCACATTCAGAACACAGTCTATCTGGTAGTTCAGACATGTTAAACAGGCATAAACTTGATAAGAAAGTACAAAAAACGTTTTAAAATAAAACCGTTACTGTCACTTTAAATTTTAAACTGAACACACTTTGTTACTGCAATTGCGAAAAAACATGAAGGAATTGTTCAAAAATCACAAAATTTTCACCACAGTGTCTTAAAGCCTTAAAAATATTGCACACCAAATTTGGAAGCTTTAACCCTTAAAATAACGGAACCGGAGCCGTTATAAGCTTTAACCCCTTTACAGTCCCTGGTATCTGCTTTGCTGAGACCCAACCAAGCCCAAAGGGGAATACGATACCAAATGACGCCTTCAGAAAGTCTTTTCTAAGTATCAGAGCTCCTCTCACATGCGACTGCATGCCATGCCTCTCAAAAACAAGTGCGCCACACCGGCGCGAAAATGAGACTCTGCTTATGCTTTGGGAAAGCCCCTAAGAAATAAGGTGTCTAATACAGTGCCTGCCGATATTATTATATCAAAATACCCAGATAAAATGATTCCTCAAGGCTAAATATGTGCTAATAATGAATCGATTTAGCCCAGAAAAGTCTACAGTCTAAATAAGCCCTTGTAAAGCCCTTATTTACGATCGTAATAAATATGGCTTACCGGATCCCATAGGGAAAATGACAGCTTCCAGCATTACATCGTCTTGTTAGAATGTGTCATACCTCAAGCAGCAAGAGACTGCACACTGTTCCCCCAACTGAAGTTAATTGCTCTCAACAGTCCTGTGTGGAACAGCCATGGATTTTAGTTACGGTTGCTAAAATCATTTTCCTCATACAAACAGAAATCTTCATCTCTTTTCTGTTTCTGAGTAAATAGTACATACCAGCACTATTTCAAAATAACAAACTCTTGATTGAATAATAAAAAACTACAGTTAAACACTAAAAAACTCTAAGCCATCTCCGTGGAGATGTTGCCTGTACAACGGCAAAGAGAATGACTGGGGTAGGCGGAGCCTAGGAGGGATCATGTGACCAGCTTTGCTGGGCTCTTTGCCATTTCCTGTTGGGGAAGAGAATATCCCACAAGTAAGGATGACGCCGTGGACCGGACACACCTATGTTGGAGAAACAAATATATACCCATTTCAATTATTTATTTTCACCAGTGAAACAATATAACATCTCAACATTCACAAATATACATTTCTGACATTCAAAAACAAAACAAAAACAAATCAGTGACCAATATAGCCACCTTTCTTTGCAAGGACACTCAAAAGCCTGCCATCCATGGATTCTGTCAGTGTTTTGATCTGTTCACCATCAACATTGCGTGCAGCAGCAACCACAGCCTCCCAGACACTGTTCAGAGAGGTGTACTGTTTTCCCTCCTTGTAAATCTCACATTTGATGATGGACCACAGGTTCTCAATGGGGTTCAGATCAGGTGAACAAGGAGGCCATGTCATTAGATTTTCTTCTTTTATACCCTTTCTTGCCAGCCACGCTGTGGAGTACTTGGACGCGTGTGATGGAGCATTGTCCTGCATGAAAATCATGTTTTTCTTGAAGGATGCAGACTTCTTCCTGTACCACTGCTTGAAGAAGGTGTCTTACAGAAACTGGCAGTAGGACTGGGAGTTGAGCTTGAATCCATCCTCAACCCGAAAAGGCCCCACAAGCTCATCTTTGATGATACCAGCCCAATCCAGTACTCCACCTCCACCTTGCTGGTGTCTGAGTCAGACTGGAGCTCTCTGACCTTTACCAATCTAGCCACGGGCCCATCCATCTGGCCCATCAAGACTCACTATCATTTCATCAGTCCATAAAACCTTAGAAAAATCAGTCTTGAGATATTTCTTGGCCCAGTCTTGATGTTTCAGCTTGTGTGTCTTGTTCAGTGGTGGTCATCTTTCAGCCTTTCTTACCTTGGCCATGTCTCTGAGTATTGCACACCTTGTGTTTTTGGGCACTCCAGTGATGTTGCAGCTCTGAAATATGGCCAAACTGGTGGCAAGTGGCATCTTGGCAGCTGCACGCTTGACTTTTCTCAGTTCATGGGCAGTTATTTTGCGCCTTGGTTTTTCCACATGCTTCTTGCGACCCTGTTGACTATTTTGAATGAAACGCTTGATTGTTCGATGATTTTAAGAGTGCTGCATCCCTCTGCAAGATATCTCACTATTTTTGACTTTTCTGAGCCTGTCAAGTCCTTCTTTTGACCCATTTTGCCAAAGGAAAGGAAGTTGCCTAATAATTATGCACACCTGATATAGGGTGTTGATGTCATTAGACCACACCCCTTCTCATTACAGAGATGCACATCACCTAATATGCTTAATTGGTAGTAGGCTTTCGAGCCTATACAGCTTGGAGTAAGACAACATGCATAAAGAGGATGATGTGGTCAAAATACTAATTTGCCTAATAATTCTGCACTCCCTGTAGTGACCAAGGGCAGACAGATTAGGTAAGCCAGTGATCACATACATGTAAGATAGGAGTGAGTACTATAATATAGGCATGTTGGTGGTTAATGGCCAAGTATGGACATATTAGCCAACATTCTGACAATGTCATGTTATAATCAGTGAATAGTACAACTAAGCTATGACCAGTAGCCCGGTACAATCTAGTTAATAGACATTGGTCTGGAAAAGACCTGCTAATGGCACAATATTTTTAAAAATTTGTAATTAAGACCCAATTCTGTAAAGGTCACTGGAAGTGAGATTCTTAAAAAATGCTTGCCAAAACTTCTATTACCCTGGTGGAAATCTATAAAGCCACTTTTCACCCTGAAAACAGAGTATGTTGCTGAGGATCATTTAGAGTATTTTCATATGATAAGGAGATGCATACATTACAAAAGGGCACAATACAAATTGTTCTTAAAAATCATACAAAATGTATAATTTAACCAATTTACACAAAAATATACAGGGCAAACTGTATTGTTAAGGTGCATTAAAAATTGTAACAACATTGTTCATAAAAAAATTGTGTTTAATCAAAAAGTAAAACATTGTATGTAAATTACACAGGAATAAAACTTTAAGGGCTAGATTACAAGTGGAGTGCTATTTTAAAAAGGGCAAATGTGCCTGTTTACGGGCACACAAAAATAACCAGCCATTACAAGTGGCTGGTTAATGCTCCTGCAAGCTAATCGTTTCACTTTGCCCTTAGCACAATTAACCAGAGGTCAGAACTCTGGTTAATGAAAACAAAGTGCCCCAAATGCCCTCCAAATAAATTGGACAGTTCTTTGACATAAATAAAAAAATATGATTTTTTTTTTTTATTAATAAAAAGTTGCATAAAGCAGTTATAAGGGGTTAAAGTAATGTGATGTGGGGTGTTTTAAAAAAAACTGCACTAATAGAGGCCTATGTATCAAAGGTCTTGCTGACCTGATCCAACAGTGCGGATCAGGTCCGCAAGACCTCGCTGAATGCGGAGAGCAATACGCTCTCCGTATTCAGCATTGCACCAGCAGCTCACAAGAGCTGCAGGTGCAATGCCGCCCCCTGCAGACTCACGGCCAATCGGCCACCAGCAGGGAGGTGTCAATCAACCCGATCGTACTCGATTGGGTTGAATTGTGGCGATTGCTGTCCGCCTGCTCAGAGCAGGCGGACAGGGTTATGGAGCAGCGGTAAACTGCTGTTTCTGGTGAGTCTAAACACGGGCCCACAAGCTCCATATGGAGCTTGATAAATGGGCCTCATAGTGCCTTTACATAGATGTGAATGGGGACTCTGTTTTTACTGTAATTACATATGTATATGCTTATATACATATATGTATGTGTTAAAATGTGTATATACACATAGAAACAAATAAATATATATGTATATAGTCATACATATATATTTTTATTGTGCTTTACAACGCTGTGCAAATTAACCCTGCGCTGCACTTGGTGCCTTGTCGTGTCTGGCGGCATGAGAACAAGACTCCCATTGTGAGCGCTTGGCTTCAAGGCAATGCGAATGCGAGGTCACATTCGCATTGCGCCTAATATAAAATACCAACGCACAGAATAAATCTTAATTTAAGTACACTGAATGTGCAAAAAACACATTGAAATTTGTACTTAATATCACATTTTGTTTCTTTGCAGCCTGAAATAAAGACAGACACAGTTTTGTTTATCCAGTTGGAATTACTCATTGCAAGCTATAACATCCAAGTGAAAGATATAACACCAACATGTCAGGAAAAAAAGGCAAATCAAAAACAGAATCACTAAGTTGTAAAAAGGATCATACCCTTGTGTCAGTATTTTTCTGAACTCCCTTTTGCTTTAATTACAGCCTTTAGTCTGTTGGGATATGTCTCTACTAACTTTGCACATCTAGACTGGGCAATATTTGCACACTCTTCTCTGCAGAACTGCTCCAGTTCTGTTACATTTGATGGAGACCGCTTGTGGACTGCAGACTTCAAGTCATGCCACAGATATTCAATGGGGTTTAAGTCTGGGCTCTGACTAGAACATGCAAGGACATCGGGGCTGGACTGGGAAATCAGATAGACCGGCCCTGGAAATTTGTATAGACCGACCCAGCCCCGCCCCCTCCAGCCCATCCCCGCCCCTCCTACACCTCCCAAATCAAAGGCACTGATAACAGAAAACTAACAGACCTTTATTCAGAGAAACATATTTACATACACTCACTGCACCCACTTAGATAAAGTATATATACGGTACAGATACATTCAGTACACATTTGTGGACAGATGCATCAAATAAATATATAGAGAGACACACATAATATAATAGAGTTGAAAACAAACATATAGACCATACATATACAAATGTTTCTCTCGTCATATGTTTTAACCCAATGATAAACCAAAATCATGTCAACAGTAATAAACATATTTTTAACATTACCATAAGAAAGAAAAAATAAACCTAATATATATATATATATATATATATATATATATATATATACACACATACACCCACACATACATACATACATACATACACCCGCACACATACACATATACACACATACATACACACACACATATATACACGCACACATACACATACACATACACACATACATAGACACATCTATACACACACAGTCACACACATACACAGTCAAACACACACACACATACACAATTTCTTCTCTTTATTTTCCCCAGAAGGGAGGAGCAAATTTATTATTTATCTAACCTTTTCACTTGCTGGAGACACTGACACAGCATAACCAGTTACTCTGTGTTATCTGATCATGCAGTGGAGTAGACAATAAAACCAACAGCAAAAAAAACCTGAATATTTTTTAAAGTAAACTTTAGTAAAGTACCTACTAGTCGGCTGTCTCCTCCATGCTCAAAGCCCAGCCCCCCTCCTTCTGACTTCTGTGCACGGGAGTTTGTTGTCTGCTATCTCTAGGGCTGGATTGGGCTGCACGCTGCAGTGCTTGTGTTTTCTAGATTCACATTGGATAACAGGACAGAAACTCCCCTGTAAGGGCACCGATCAGTCAAGCAATTGTGCTGAAATAACTGGGTATACTATAAAATAACAATGCCACACAAAATATGTTGTGTATGGAATCATCGTACAGTCTATAGACTGCAATAAAGTTTTACTGTGATGTATAACAGAACATCCCTTGCAAAAATACAGGGTCAAATGATGTTTATTTACAAATAAAGCTAGTTTAAAAAAAAAAAAAAAACTCGACTCATAAATTTTCTCTACCCTTTCTGGAAACTGGGAAGGCTCCAATAGACAATTTGCTCATGCACTCTCCCATTAGTTTGGCACCTGTCGCTTGGCTGTAGTGGAGATTTGGATCTCTCATTGCTGAATAGGAGTCAGAGTTAGCAGATGAATCTGAAATGACGTGATTTGCAACATTACCCACTACAGACAACTATGGGAGGTGTTTTAAAAGAAGGTGCTATAAAAGACTGACACACACAATTAACATTTAAGCATTTTAACGCTTGCCATTTTTCCACGTAAAACATTATTAAACAGTTAAACACTAGACCTGGATGTTAGTTATTGACACTGAGCTGAGCTGACAGCTGCTCACATACAAATCAAATGCCTGAATGAGTGGCTGTCTATCAGTCTGTGTGTGCATCGCTGCTTGCTGGTGGCTCTGCCGCTGCGCTCCCTCACAAGTGAGTCACCAGTTACTCTGTGTTATCTGATCATGCAGTGGAGTAGACAATAAAACCAACAGCAAAAAAAAACTGAATATTTTTTAAAGTAAACTTTAGTAAAGTACCTACTAGTCGGCTGTCTCCTCCATGCTCAAAGCCCAGCCCCCCTCCTTCTGACTTCTGTGCACGGGAGTTTGTTGTCTGCTATCTCTAGGGCTGGATTGGGCTGCACGCTGCAGTGCTTGTGTTTTCTAGATTCACATTGGATAACAGGACAGAAACTCCCCCGTAAGGGCACCGATCAGTCAAGCAATTGTGCTGAAATAACTGGGTATACTATAAAATAACAATGCCACACAAAATATGTTGTGTATGGAATCATCGTACAGTCTATAGACTGCAATAAAGTTTTACTGTGATGTATAACAGAACATCCCTTGCAAAAATACAGGGTCAAATGATGTTTATTTACAAATAAAGCTAGTTTAAAAAAAAAAAAAAAACTCGGCTCATAAATTTTCTCTACCCTTTCTGGAAACTGGGAAGGCTCCAATAGACAATTTGTTCATGCACTCTCCCATTAGTTTGGCACCTGTCGCTTGGCTGTAGTGGAGATTTGGATCTCTCATTGCTGAATATGAGTCAGAGTTAGCAGATGAATCTGAAATGACGTGATTTGCAACATTACCCACTACAGACAACTATGGGAGGTGTTTTAAAAGAAGGTGCTATAAAAGACTGACACACACAATTAACATTTAAGCATTTTAACGCTTGCCATTTTTCCACGTAAAACATTATTAAACAGTTAAACACTAGACCTGGATGTTAGTTATTGACACTGAGCTGAGCTGACAGCTGCTCACATACAAATCAAATGCCTGAATGAGTGGCTGTCTATCAGTCTGTGTGTGCATCGCTGCTTGCTGGTGGCTCTGCCGCTGCGCTCCCTCACAACTTTCCCGGTATACTGGCGGCCCAATCCGGCCCTGAAGGACATTCACCTTTTTCTCCTTCAACCACTATGTGGTCATTTTTGCTGTGTACTTTGGGTCATTGTCCTGTTGGAAGGTAAACCTTCTTCCCATTGACAACTTCCTGGCAGAGGGCAGCAGATTTTCCTCAAGAATTTGATGGTATTTTTTCTTATCCATTATTCCTTCTATCCTGACAATTGCTCCAGTGCCTGCTGCAGATAAAAAAACTGGATATTACCACCTCCATGCTTTACTGTAGGTATGGTGTTATTTGGATGGTCAGTTGTATTGGATTTCCTCCAGACATATCGTTTGGTGTTTAGGCCAAATAATTCAATTTTAGTCTCATCTGACCAGAACACTTTTTTCCATGTGGCCTTAGAATCTCCAAGGTGTGTTATGGCAAAGCTCAGTCGTGACTGCATGTGGCCTTTCTTGAGGAGTGGCTTTTTTCTTGCAACCCTCCCATACAAGACACATTCATGGAGAATTTGTTATATTGTTGTCACATGCACACAATGACCACTCTTTGTCATAAATTCATGCAACTGCTTCAGAGTTGCTGTGGGCCTCTTGTTAGCCTCTCTGATCAGTTTCCTCCTGACTCTTTCATCCAGTTTGGAGCAACGTCCTGATCCAGAGAGGGTCTGTGTTGAACCAAATACCTTCCACTTCTTAATAATAGACTTCACAGTGCTTCTTGGCATTAATAAAGCCTTTGATATTTTCTTGTATCCATCTCCTGACTTTTGCCTGTCCACAGTATTATTCCGGAGATCTTTTGACAGTGCCTTGCCACCCATAGTTGATTGTTTGCTTCAGTTGCACTACAAGGGACTGAGATGCTCCAGGAAAGCTATTTTCATGCTGAGCTAATCAATATGTCAATAGCTGATCACAGTTGAATGTCAAATTGCTTTATGTGTGGCGTTGAGAAGGTGAATAGCTACACTTGATTGAGCTTACAAGTAATTTTAGATGGGGGGGGATCCTTTCTCCAACTCAGTGATTCTGTTTTGAATTGTCTTTATTTTTGCCTGACATGATAGAAACAAGAAAAATGTTGCCTCCTAGTGTAGCCAATAAATGGTATGATGTGTTGGTGTTATATATTTTATTTGGATGTTATAAGTTGCACTGAGTAATTACAACTGGGTAAACAAAAGCTGTGTCTGTCTGCGAAGCAACAACATGTGATTATTTTCAAGGGGGTGATTATTTTCAATACCCACTGTATATATATATATATATATATATATATATATATATATATATACTCTGTATATAGCTCCATAGAAATTCATATAATGCCACAGAGTATTAGAAGAACCCTGCTAAAAATCCTAATATAAGGAGAACCCTGCAAAAAATCCTACTAAATATCTCTCAGTGCACGGGGGGTCAAAATAAATAAATATTAGCAAAAAAAGAGGAAACAGACAGTAGACCCTGTCCAGAACAGACTCATTCAAGGCAAAACATAAAAAAAGTATATAAGGGGTAGGAGATCTCCAAGTGATAAATATACAGAGCAAAACTCTTTGCAAGTATTAATATAAGGAAATAAACATATAGTCCATTAGGCTGGGTTATCTCTATAAGAATGTAGTGCATAGCCCAGCAAGTTGTAATAATTAAAAAAACAATTGCAACCTCTGCTCATATAAAGTGCATGAACAGTTAGCAGAGAAATACAAGTTCCTTAGTTAGAACGAAGCATACGTAAAAAAGAAGATGCAGTTAGTTAAACATCAAGGCTATGATGCATCAGTCAGCAGCAGATTCATACAATAGTAGCCACAATAGAGCAGTGTGGTTAGTTTAAAGTGCCAAGTTGCAGTTTATCACATTAGTAGCATTTTGTAAAGCAGCATAGAAAGGCTATAGAATCAAACTGACACTACTTTTCCCAAACAAGCCATCTGGAAAAAGGTATCAACTCTCCAACACAACATGATACAGGAGTAATTCCCATAGGTAGCAGTCCTCCCAGAGTGGTAATTAACAGCAAAGTCTGTTACAATAAGAAAAGGGCTCACCAGAGCAACATAATGCAGTTATGAAGCAGTTCTTGCTGATCCCCTTCCAGAGCCTTTGTCTACTGCCCACTCTCTAGACCACTGTATCTCGGTCTGGTGACTTTTATGCCGGTATTATAGCTGAGTTCTGCACTATTACAAGGTGGAGGGCAAACCAGTGAAGCATGAGAGATTTCTGAGCTGGACTGCCTGTAAATGAAATACTGCGGCTATATCCTAAAGGCTCAGCAGAGGTTAAAGCTGAGTTCGGACTCTCCACGCCATTCAGTGAGTGCAAGCACAAGGGTGGCAAAAAAGTTTAAATATTCCCACCTCATAACTTCCCAACTAGAACCGGTTACAACAAATCTCCTGACAGCAATATATTTTTGCAGAAGGAACAATAATATTGTTGTTTTCACCAATTAAACAATATGCGACTGCGTTGCTCCTTACCTCTAGTCTTCTTCCTGGGCCAAAAATAGTTACGGCGGTTGTATATTTCTTTGCACTCATCGGGTTTACGCTCGTGCGCAAACTTTTTACTTTCAACTTGTAATATGAGCACAACCCAACACATGCAAAAAGCCTCCATCTAGCTAAATGTTTTTTTGCCAAAAAGTTCAAGTCTTATCTCATCTGTCCAAAGCTCATTTTCCCAGAAGCATTGTGGAACATCCAGGTGGTCTTGGGCAAATACTTGTTTCCTTCATGGTGTATTTCCATGAACACTATACTTGTTTAGTCTTCTTTTCTGATAGTGGACACATGAACAACATTTTTTACAGTTTGTTGGATTTTCTGAAGGTCTGTTCCTGTTACCCTTAGATTCTTTCTCACCTCTTTCAGGATTGCCCATTTTGATCTTGGAGTGATCTTGCAGGATCATTTGTTTTGCTATGGATTGATGAACTTCCAGGTCTTTGTCTATAATGCATCTTCTAAGGTCTTGTAAAAGTTGTTGGTCTGTAATAATCTTCCTCAACTCCACATAAAATGTCTATGGTTTCCAGGTTGCATCCTATGGGACCTCTCCGCTTGTATCCAAATAGGAAGGAAGATATTGGATCAGTATATAAACTGTTCTACTCCTCAGCCAAAACTCTCTGGTTGCTAGTTTTGCACATAATTACCCTCCTTAAAGGGACATAATGCTCATATGCTAAATCATTTGAAACTGATGCATTATAACTGTAAAAAGCTGACAGAAAAATATCACCTGATCAGCTCTATGTAAAAAAGGAAGATATTTTACCTCACAATGTCCTCAGCTCAGCAGAGTAAGTTCTGTGTAAAAAGTTATAATTCAGTTGCTCCCAGCTGCAGGTAAAAAAAAATAAAAAAAATGAAGAAATGAACAGCAGCCAATCAGCATCAGCAGTGCTGAGGTCATGAACTCTTTTACTGTGATCTCATGAGATTTCACTTAACTCTCATGAGATTTCATAGTAAACTTCCTTCAAATGAATAGGGAAATAAGATGAGAGTGCACGAGGCTCAACCCCTTAGCTGTCCCGTGACAGACATACTGATTTGCTGCTTAAAAGTCCTTTACAATGGGATGTGGCTACTGAGGAATTTTTGAGGTAAAATATCTTTCTTTTTTACATAGAGAAGTTCAGGTGATATTTTCTAGTCAGCTTTTGACAGCTATGCTGCATCACTTTCAAGTGTTTAAACATTTGGGTATTATGGCCCTTTAAACCAATTACCATTTGAAAAGGTATGTAATGTTTAAAACAACAGAATTCACTCTTTGTAATCAGTGGTTATGAAGTGGACTGCATAACAGCACCCCCCATGCTCTACAATTAGTGAAAAACTCATAATGTAAATAAAACACCATAGGGTGTTCCTCATTCTGTGAATAAAGATGGGAAAAATGCATTCTTTACAACATTGTATTATAATACTAACACTTTGTTTGTAACATGTTAGCCAGAAAAAAAGTCTATAATTTTTTAAATAGTATTTATTGACAGTACAGAAACTTTGCAACACAAAAACTTTGCTCAGTTACTTTAATAATTACTTTTCCATGCTAGGGCATTTTCTCCCAGGAGTATTACACAAGGAAGAATTAGCAGTGGGGTTTGACAAATTAATAAAATATATAGTATGGCATCTGTGTACTCTGAATCTTTCTTCTTTTGCAGAAGAAACATCTGTTATGTGAATTACAGATGCTGTAACTATACTTAACATAATATCTTAACATTAAGGTATATGCTTGATATATATTTTTTACATTCCACTCATTAAGTACAGATTTGAGCGTATGTATTAATCAGGATTTAACAAATTTAACAAAGCAACCTTGATATGTTATATACTACTTTAGCTTTGCTTGATTCTTCAGATATTTAAAGGAACATTGTACACTAGATTTTTCTTTGCATAAATGTTTTGTAGATGATCCATTTATATAGTCAATCTGGGAGTGTTTCTGTAACAATGTATAGTTTTGCTTACTTTTTAATAACATTGTGCTGATGTTTAGACTTCAAACCAAGCCCCTAGGTATCAGATATACACTTGCGTTTACATAAACAGGAGTAAGCAGGAGTCTGTAATCCACAGAAGTCTCCATGTAGAATAGCATTTTCCCTCCATTGATTCTACCATGCACTTCATGCAACATAAAACTGTAAAATATAAAGAACACCTGCTATTTTACTCACTGTGCCCAGTTGCTACTATTACAAACTATAAAAAAGCTTTTTCACTACTTTTTTTTGCTATGAATTTAGACTCTCAGGCAGGTTTATTTTACTGCAATTTAATTTTATTTGCCTCTTCTTGACCCTACATTTATCTAGGCAAACCTACTGGTTGACAGACATCTCAAAGAGGGACAAGCCAATAATATACTGTTTAACTCTCTGCAAGCAGTCCTGCTTTAGAACTGTTTAGCGCATCAGATATGTGGTGTTATCTTTTGTGAAGACAATAACCCTGAGTGAGTGTAGCTCTAACTTATATATGTTTTAATGCCTTAAGAAAATAAATTGTATTAAAAAGCATTCCAGTAAACCTCTGTGGGTTGATAAAGTGTACATTCCTTAGAGCTATTGCAGATTAGTAATATGTGAGTAGAAGTTTTTGGGGTAAAGATGTTGCAGATTGTTAGAGTTATGCTATCAAAGTCTCTCTCCTTATTTTTCTGTGTTTCCTGAGGTCACCTGAATTACTTAGAAATCTATACAGAGGAAAAAATTGGAACTAAATTCGAATTTAAGTATAATTTATGTTACACATTTTTGTGAACACTATTAACTTTTTCAAATTTTTTTGAAAATGTAATTGTTTTATTATTAATATTGTTTTGTGGTACTTATTTTGTTAGATTTCTCATATTTACATCAACTTCAATCCACCATTGTTTATCCCTTTCTTTATTCTGTTTTATTGCAATACATAGGTAAATTATGCCCTAACCAAATAATATGCATTATTATTATAATCTATTTGTATAGCGCTGCCAAATTCCGTAGCGCTGGTATGTATGGGCAGATACAAATTGTAGATAGATAGATAGACAGATATATAATTATTATTATTATTATCGGTTATTTGTAGAGCACCAACCGATTCCGCAGCGCTATAAACAAAGGGGGAGTACAACAAAACAATTATAGGGATCAAATGGGTAGAGGGCCCTGCCAAGAGTTGCTCTGTTGCAGTCAGCTCTTAAGAAGGTGATCTACAAACAGCTGGAATCTTAGGCATACATGCTAAGGGGGTTCAGGGGATAGCAATGGAGGAGAGGAACATGTATAAAGAAAGGTTAGCTTAGGTTGTATGTATCTACGCTATATATAGACCTGGGGTGCTATATTAGATGGATAAACAGACAGATATATAGAGATTAGATAGATGATAAAGAGATAGATAGATAGATGATAAAAGAAAAAAAAAAAGAAAAAAGCAATGCACAAAAAATAAAATGAAAAATAAAACAAGCAAGAATCCAAAGAAGGCTGAAATGAATGTCTGCAGGGGGCGGCGTTGCACCAGCAGCTCACAAGAGCTGCTGGTGCAAAGCTGAATACGGAGAGCATATTGCTCTCTGCATTCAGCGATGTATGTCGGACCTGATCCACACTGTCGTATCAGGTCCGACAGACACTTGTTAAATAGGCCTTAGTCCCATACTAATTATGTCATCAGTGTGCGACTCGTGCTGACGCGTTCATCCAGGGGGCGTGTTGTGGATTGACAGCCGGGCAGCCAATCAGATCATTCCAATCATAAAATGCCCTAGAAATAGAATTACAAATGGTTTATAATATAACTGAAGCTATGGCAACCGTATAGTTAACATCAATCATACCAACACTATGCACAGAGTAGAGACAGTATTAAAATTAATAGTATTAATAAAATCATCATCATAGCGTTCCCTAGTAAAGTGCTATATTATTAAACATTATCTAGCATGTAATATAGTAATCGTGTGTCAAGGAATCTGGTAGAAACTTTTTGTAACAGAGGTCTTAGGCAGCCAGGTATTTCCAATAACACCATATGCACAGTCATATTGTAATGATTTAAGACAGTGGTAGTATTCATGTGATCCAGGAATATAATTGGGTATAAATTTAGAGCATACTAGATAAAAATCATGTATATCTCAGTCTCCTGTGTAAAATGGCCCAAAATCCAGCATCGTGTTTAACCCCTTAGGGGCTATAGTATCCAGGGTATAGATCCATCTGGTCTCCAACCGTAGTAAGTGATTAGCCCGATTGCATACCCTTATATATATATATATATACACACACACACATATAGGGCCAGATTAGGCACATGTGATATTTGCGATCCACTTAGTAAGCGCTCTTCCAAAGGTTCCAATGGGAATCTTGTTTTGTTTTCATGCTGGCAGCCACAGCAAACCACCTAGCGCAGCACAGGGGGAAAATAGTGCAGTGTTCGGTAGCAATAAATAAATATATATGTGTATGTACTGTATATATACATATATATTTATGTGGTTATATGTGTATATACACATAAATATATATGTATGTAGTCATATACATATATATTTATAAAGAAAACACAGTCCCCCATTGACCTCAATGTAAAGGCACTTTAGGTGCCCTTTTTTTCTAACAAACCATATCTCCTCACTTTAACCCCTTATATCTGCTTTGTGCATTTTTTTTTTTAATTTGGGGGCCAACTTTTTATTTTTCACCAGAGATCTGTCCATTGGTTTATTACAATTAGTGCAAAGTGAAAATGTGTGCTCGGGGGTTACATTAACTAGCCACTTGTAATGGATAGTTATTTAACGAGTGCCCGTAAGTGGGCAAAATTAGCACCTCACTTGTAATATAGCTCTTAGTAGTGTTATACCATTTTAACTACCCTATTTAAGATTGTTTTACAGTATATAATCCTTCAGAATAATATTTAAATCCTACTATTTTAACTTTCTTTTTATTCTGAAGAAGTTTCTGTATTGAGAATTTTGGAGTCACAGTTTATTATTGTAATATTGTATTACCGAACAAGTTGAATCATGGAATATTATTATTGCAGCATGCATATCATGCATTTAAATGAGATGTGATTGTTTCAGAAGCTCAAGACAGTATGATTAAAGTTGTAAAACTGCTAGGGGACATTTAGAAAATAGGCTTTATAATACCTAGAAAATGAAAGTTGAAATCGAAAGTCCCAATGAATAGCATTAACAATTTAAACACTGTATATAATTTGATATGTTACATATGGTAACAATTAGAGTTAAATTATCCATATCTAATTTTCATTTTAATTGTCCTTCTTCTCCAGCAAATAATTAAACTTATTCTAAAGTAATAACTGGTGCATATTTAAGGTGTTCAGCTAATTGGGCATTTCCTAAACTATTCATTTATGTTTCAATAATTTATCCCCTATCATTTTCTACTATGATAAAAGGTTTCCAAATGCTTTTTAGCACAGTCTCTAAAATATCTATGAACCCTGAAAAAAGAAACATTTTCCATTTGCAGCATATATTTTACTGTACTAAAACGAACACAGCCACTAAAATGGAAATTGTTAATTTACCTTAATTTAGACAGTATCTGTTCTAGCTATAGAGTCTGTTGGCGCGTGTTTGCGATAGCTTAAAGGGACACAAAACCCAAAAATGTTCTTTTATGATTCAGGCAGACCATACATTTTTTAAACAACATTACAATTTACTTCTATTATCAGTTTTGCTTCATTCTATTTGTATATTTATTAAATGAGCAGAAAAGAACTACTTGGAGCAAGCTAAACACATCAGTAATCCAATGGAAAGATGCAATGGCATATATGTGCAACCACCAATCAGCAAATAGCTCCCAGCTCCTGATCCTACCTAGGTATGATTTTCAATAAAGGATATCAATAGAACTAATCAACGGCTAGATTACAAGTTTTGCTTTAGAGGCTATGCGGTGCTAACAAGCAGTTTTTACTCACCGCTCACTTTCCTACAACGCTGGTATTACAGGTTTTTACAAACCCGTCGTTAAAAGGCAAGAAGTGAGCGTTGAGCAACATTTTGCTCCTTACCGCACTTCAATACCAGCACTGCTTAAGTCAGCAGTGAGCTGGCCGTACGTGCTCGTGCACGATTTCCCCATAGGAATCAACAAGGAGAGCCGGCTGAGAAAAAGTCTAACACCTGTAAAAAAGCAGCGTAAAATTTAGTAACGTAGCCCCATTGATTCCTATGGGGAACCCTAAAATGACCCCCGAGTCTAAACACCCCTAATCTTACTCTTATTATCCCCTAATCTGCCGCCCCCAACATCGCCGACACCTACATTATTCTTATTAACCCCTAATCTGCCACTCCGGACACCGCCGCCACCTACATTATATTTATGAACCCCTAATCTGCTGCCCCCAACATTGTCGACACCTACATTATATTCATTAACCCCTAATCTGCCGCCTCAATGTCGCTGCCACCTGCCTACACTTATTAACCCCTAATCTGCTGCCCAAATGTCGCCGCCACTATAATAAACCTATTAACCCCTAAACCGCCGCACTCTCGCCTCGCAAACATTAGTTAAATATTATTAACCCCTAATCTGCCATCCCTAACATCACTGCCACCTACCTACATTTATTAACCCCTAATCTGCCGCCCCCAACGTCGTTGCCATAATACTAAATGTATTAACCCCTAAACCTAAGTCTAACCCTAACCCTAACACCCACTAACTTAAATATAATTTTAATAAATGTAAATAAAATTACTATAATTAGCTAAATTATTCCTATTTAAAACTAAATACTTACCTATAAAATAAACCCTAAGCTAGCTACAGTATAACTAATAGTTACATTGTAGCTATCTTAGGGTTTATTTTTATTTTACAGGCAAGTTTGTATTTATTTTAACTAGGTAGAATAGTTATTAATTAGTTATTAACTATTTAATAACTACCTAACTAAAATAAATACAAAAGAAAATGTAAAATAAAACCTAACCTAAGTTACAATAACACTACACTATAATTAAATACATTAACTAAATTAAATACAATTACCTAAATTAAATTAGCTAAAGTACAAAAAAACAAACACTAAATTACAGAAAATAAACAAATTACAAGATATTTAAACTAATTACACCTAATCTAATAGCCCTATAAAAATAACCCCCACCCCCCAAAATAAAAAAAACCCTAGCCTAAACTAAACTACCAATAGCCCTTAAAAGGACCTTTTGCGGGGCATTGCCCCAAAGTAATCAGCTCTTTTACCTGTAAAAAAAATACAAACAACCCCCCAACAGTAAAACCCACCACCCACACAACCAACCCCCCAAATAAAATACTATCTAAAACAACCTAAGCTCCCCATTGCCCTGAAGATCGACTTACTGTTCTGAAGATCCGACATCCATCCTCAAGGAAGCGGCAGAAGTCTTCATCCAACCGGGTCGAAGTCCTAAACGAAGCCAGGAGAAGTTTTCATCCAAGCCAGGCGAAGTGGTCCTCCAGACGGGCAGAAGTCTTCATCCAGACGGCATCTTCTATCTTCATCCATCCGACGCAGAGCGGCTCCATCTTCAAGACATCCAACGCGGAGCAACCTCTTCATCCGATGACTAAAGATGAATTAAGGTACCTTTAAGTGACGTCATCCAAGATGGCGTCCCTTAGATTACGATTGGCTGATAGAATTGTATCAGTCAACCAGAATTAAGGTAGAAAAAATCCAATCAGCCAATAGGATTGAGCTGGCATTCTATTGGCTGATTGGATCAGCCAATAGAATGCAATCTCAATCCTATTGGCTGATTTCTACCTTAATTCCGATTGGCTGATTGAATTCTATCAGCCAATCGGGAAATTGAAGGGAAGCCATCTTGGATGACGTCATTTAAAGGAACCTTCATTCTTCTTCATTTAGACGTTGATGGAAGAGGATGCTCCGCGTCGGATGTCTTGAAGATGGACCCGCTCCTCGCCGGATGGATGAAGATAGAAGATGCAACCTGGATGAAGACTTCTGGGTGGGTTTTAGAGTAGGGTTGGGTGTGTGGGTGGTGGGTTTTAATGTTGGGGGGATATGGTACTTTTTTTTTCAGGTAAAAGAGCTGATTACTTTGGGGAAATGCCCCGCAATAGGCCCTTTTAAGGGCTATTTGTAATTTAGTATAGGGTAGTGCTTTTTATTATTTTGGGGGGCTTTTTTATTTTATTAGGGGGATTAGATTAGGTGTAATTAGTTTTAAAAACTTGTAATTATTTTATTATTTTCTGTAATTTAGTGGGTTTTTTTTCCGTATTTTAGATAATTGTATTTAATTGTATTTAGTTTAGGGAATTAATTTAATTATAGTATAGTGTTAGGTGTAATTGTAACTTAGGTTAGGTTTTATTTTACAGGTAAATTTGTCTTTATTTTAACTAGGTAGCTATTAAATAGTTAATAACTATTTAATAACTATTCTACCTAGTTAAAATAATACAAAGTTGCCTGTAAAATAAAAAATAAATCCTAAACTAGCTACAATGTAACTATTAGTTATATTGTAGCTAGCGTAGGGTTTATTTTATAGGTAAGTATTTAGTTTTAAATAGGAATAATTTAGTTAATTGTAGTTATTTTATTTAGATTTATTTAAATTATATTTAAGTTAGGGGGTGTTAGGGTTAGACTTAGATTTAGGGGTTAATAACTTTAATATAGTGGTGGCGACGTTGGGGACGGCAGATTAGAGATTAATAAGTGTAGGTAGATTGCGGCGACATTGGGGTGGCAGATTAGGGGTTAATAAATATAATGTAGGTGTCGGCGATGTTGGGGACAGCAGATTAGGGGTTAATAATATAATGCAGGTGTCGGCGATGTCAGGGGCATCAGATTAGCGGTTAATAAGTGTAAGATTAGGGGTGTTTAGACTCGAGGTTCATGTTAGGGTGTTAGGTGTAGACATAAAATGTTTTTCCCCATAGAAATTAATGGGGCTGTGTTAGGAGCTTTATGCTGCTTTTTTGCAAGTGTTAGGTTTTTTTTTCAGCCGGCTCTCCCCCATTGATTCCTATGGGGAAATCGTGCACAAGCACGTTTTACCAGCTCACCGCTACCGTAGCAGCGCTGGTATTGAGGTGGGATGCAGAGCTAAATTTTGCTCTCCGCTCACTTTTCTGCGGCTAACACCGGGTTTCTAAAAACCCTTAATACCAGAGTTGTCTGTAGGTGAGTGGTGAGGGAAAACTGCTCGTTTTGCCGCACAGCATTACCGATAAAACTCGTAATCTAGGCGTAAGTGAATAACAATGCAAGAGCAGAAACTTTAAATGAAAATGACCACCATAGTGTCCAGGTTAAGAAATGATATGAGTTTGTGGTTACCTAGACTTTATATTGAAACCCTGCTAATCTAGATGAGACGATTATAAAATTATATCTTCTGAGCCCCAGAAGCAGTACAGGGGTTCTTGGCTCACTTTATCTCACTGGTTATAGAAAAAGGCCATCAGTCACGCCTCTGGATTTGGAAGAGAGCCCAGGAGTCCCAGCCCAAGCAACCGAGAGACCATAGAAGGGGCACAGGAGCGAGGAAGCAACAAACAGGGATCCTCACACTGCGACTTAAGGTCCCCCTCATGCAGCCCCGTTGGAGGGGGCCGTCAGACAGATCTAACCAGATCCAGCGCCCAGGTAGAAACACTTCCAGCAAGCTACCCGCCGTTGACCACACCCCCAATGGCAACGCTCCAGACAGGGCAGGTCCCTTTCACACAACACCGGCCCGAGGCAGAGAGGGGGGGCCAGCGCAACCCCCAAATCACAGCAAGGGCCACGCCAGATCTCCTCCAGGAGAAAGGCCCAGGCGGGGAGGGGGGAAAGATGTGTCGGTTTTGCAGGCTGCTGGTAAATCCCCACCAGGTTGATATAAGAGTAAGTGTAAATGTGAAAAACGGTGAAAGTCAGTCCTTCTGGTTTACTGTAATATGCAGATTAGTGAGATGGTATAGCACTAAGGGAGTGCTGGTAGCGGTGTGTATATTGCTATGCAAGCCGCCCAAGGACCTGGGTTTTTGGCACGAGATTCCTCTGCCAGTAGCTATTGCTGGGATGATCAGAGCAAGCGTTTGCGTGGCCTTACGCTTCTGCTCCTCCCCCGGAACTCCTCAGAACATACATTTTTAAACAACTTTCCAGTTTACTTCTATTATTAAATTTGTTTCATTCTTTTAGTATCATTTGCTGAAGGAGCAGCAATGCACTACTGGTTTCTAACTGAACACATTGGTAAGCCAATGACAATCAGTATAGATATATATATGCTGTCACCAATTAGCAGCTAGAACCTAGGTTCTTTGCTGCTCCTGAGCTTACCTAGATAAACCTTTCAGCAAAGGATAACAAGAGAATGAAGCTAATTAAATAATAGAAGTAAACTGGAAAGTTGTTTAAAATTGTATTCTCTATCTGAATTGTGATGTCTAATTATGACTTTACTGACCCTTTAATTCCCATTTACAATGTTCCATAAGAAAATTATTAAAGTTAATAACATATTTTATTAATTTTTATTTCAGTTTTTTTTTTCTAATGCCCATATAACTCTCTTTTAGACTTGAGTTTGCCATGCAAAATCCTTTTTATCATCTCATTTTATTTATTTGTTTGTTTATTTATTTATTATCAACTGTATTACAATGTTTTTGGAGCAAGTACTATTGATTTATTTACTCGACCCAATGTATTTTGGATTTTTATACAAAACATTTTGAATTTTTTTTTCCCCACTTTGATTGTTTTACAAATAAAAATCTGGGTGTTATACATATTTTGCAGGCTTTTAAAAGACCAAAATAGAAGCAGCCAGTGAAAACATGATCATTACATAAAAATTGATTAATTATTACTAATGATTACCTTGTTTGTTCGAGTATAGTCTGTTAAAGTGCAGTTCACTAAATGGATGCAGTTAATCCTTTCCCATCAATTTATGCTAATTTGTATTTAAGATTTGCAACTGTCAATGAACTGATGTTTAGATTACATTTGTGAAGATGTTTCATAGTTTAAAAGTTTAACTTGTTTACACGTTTTATTATTTTAATAAAATTAGGAAATGCTCATATTTAAAAGAAAAAAAAAAGAAGAAAGAATACAATAAAGGGACATGAAACCCAATTTTATAAACAACTTTACAATTGTTAAACTTTCATGATTCAGATAGGGCATGCCATTTTAAACAACTTTTCAATTCACTTTTACCATCACATTTGCTTTGTTCATTTAGTATTCTTTGTTGAAAGCTAAACCTAGGTAGGCTCATATGATAAATTCTAAGCCCTTGAAGGCCACCTCTTATCTCAGAGCATTTTTTGACAGTTATTACTGCTAGAGAGCACTAGTTTATGTGTGCCATATAGATATAATTGTGTTTACTCCCATGGAGTCACCTAGGAGTCAGCAGTGATTGGCTAAATTGCAAGTCTGTCAAAATAACTGAGATAAGGGGGCAATCTGCAGAGGCTTTGCACAAGGTAATCACATAGGTAAAAAGTATATTAATATAACTGTGTTTGTTATGCAAAACTGGGGAATGGGTAATAAAGGGATTACTTTTTTTTAAAGAATAACAATTCTGGAGTAGACTGTTCCTTTAATGCTCTTCCTTTTAGATTAGCCATAGCACACAGAATCTTTACCACAGTTCTGGGTGCCCTGTTATCAGTAGTCAGGTTTCAAGCAAAACTGCTTACTTGGACAATATATTTGTTCAAAATCCATCTTTACCTTTGGCAGTCTCTCACACCAGCAGACTACTATTGTTTATTTGCAGTCATGGTTGCAGGATAAAATATTTAAAAAAAGTTTCCTCAGACAAATGTATCCTTCTTAGAGGTGTCTATAAATTCTGTTTTTATAAGGCGCTATCTCACAGATCAATTAAAAAGATAAAGTTACACGCAGCATGTCAGGAGCTTTTGGTAAGGTCCCATTTCTTATTAGCTCTGTGTATGGGGGTGACATGCTTGATGGTAGCAGAATCAGATGTACATAGCAGAGTATGTTCTACTCTGTTCTAAGTATTTTGAAATAGTTATTCCTATATATATCTGTATACATCTATACCTAAATCTAATGATCTATATAGAGGTATAGACATATATTGTACCAAAATACCAATAATATATATGTATACATATGTATTTATGAATAAATATAACATATTCTGTTAGGTGAAGAACATTGGAATGTGAAGTATTAATATTTCCATGTTGGGTTAGTGCACTTGAGAATATGTGATTGGGTTTGTGTGCAAGTAGGCTGTTTTTCCCCCTACTTTTTTTGTTCCATTTACCTCTATGGAGGAATATGTGTCCAAGACATTCTAACTCTGGCTTTTTGTGCGCATCGGGTTAGTGTGCAAGCAAAAACTTTATCATTTTAATATGAGTGTCATCAGACGTTGGCAAGTTTTGACTTTTTTAGAATTTCATAATAAGGACTGCAGTTTCATCAGTAATCCTTCATATCTTCCCTTCAATTCCACTTTCTTCAGTCACTTTCCTATCCATGAAAAACAATAAATTGTAAATTGGATGAACCAAATGTTAATCTATTTCTAATTGATAAACAAGATACTAAAATATAATTTAGTGTTGTGTACATTTGTTAGAATACTAATGTGATATGTTTTTAAACAATATAGGGATATAAATATATAAATAAATTAAATATACATCTATATAGCTATAAATGTGGTGTGCTAGTGATTACTGTTTAACCAGAATGTTAATCTGTTTCCAATTAGTGAGTGAATCTACCAATGGGGTGTCAAATACTGATATCAAAGCACTATATATAAATAGTTCTAAACCATATATTAAACAATAAATGTTGGTATATACGTTTGATATCATCAACTAAAATAAGTGTCATATTTTTCTGGATTAGTGGTAACTACTTAACAAGATACAGTGATATATGTTGCAATATTACCAGTAGTGCTCAAAATAATACCAAATAGCAAGTATCTCTAAACCAAAATAAGTAACAGTGTATCATCTTATAAATAGAAATCGCATATGGTGCTGTGATAAATGTGCAAAGTTCATATGATGATAAAAGTTCAAATGCACTTATCGGCCAAAGTGTGGATAAGTCCCAAAGTTTCCAAAGGAATATTCCAAAAATAGGCGGCGATCTACTCCTTCCAAAATCTGTTGGTATTCAAATTCTTGCTCTGTAATATATCAAAAAGAAGAAGGCGCCCCCATAGTGCACAATCAGTGTTTCAGATGTAAGCCAGCACACAATATCATGTACTTACAGGATTTAAGGCACTTGAGAAGTGCTACAAAGGCCTTTTAATCTTAAAAACACAACGTTTCACGATCTAGCATGACCGTTTCCTCAGGTGTACATAAATTATTAAAATGCCCACGACTTAAAATACTCTTTTCGACATCCTAAAAACGTTGTGTTTTTAAGATTAAAGTCTTTTTAATATATCAGACTATTTCCACAAGCATGTATCAAATTTTAATTTACTTCATCTATTCCGATCACCGCATTTTCTTTAAATAAGATTGTGGAGGCTCTAAGAGAGCTGTGATAGTTGTATGTCGGAAACTCCACGTATTTTAGAATAATACAAAACAATACAGATCCAGAAGGATCCATCCTGCATCCGGTGTTGGGCAGTCGATCAGACACATAAGTTGTCTGGAGGATACAGGGAAAGTTGTCTGGATGACTTTAAGAGTCCAGGAGGCCTTTGTAGCACTTCTGAAGTGCCTTAAACCCTATAAGTACATGATATTGTGCGCTGGCTTACATCTGAAACACTGATTGTGCACTATGGTGGCTGCTTCTTCTTCTTTTTGATATACTTTCCTGTCTATGTCCCACCCACAAATATACTTCTAAGTCAGACTTATTGGTGAAAATTCTAATTCTGCCATAAAATATTGCCTATAAAATTCCTGTTTCAAAATACTCATATTGAAACCAATAACATTCATCATGACAGATCTATGAGGGAGCATATTGTTTGGCATATAAAACAATACAAACTAAAGTACATGGTTTAAGTGTATTCAATAAAGCCTCTAATTTACAACTTATATTAACACATTGTCAAATAATTTGGTCTAGTACTGTAGTTGTAACACACTCTTAATATTGAAAAGGATTCTGACAATTCATTAAAAATCAGGTTATTTATGGTGTACTTAAAGATTTAAAGATCACTTTACTAAATAATCTATTTACTTTCAAAATATAGTAGTGTATTTATCCTTACTAGAAGTTAGCTTGCATTTATTAAAGCAAATGTGAGGTAAAATAAAGTATTCTTACAGCTTGAATAAAATATTTTAGCTTAAAATACCCTGGCCTGCAAAAAAATAACGTAAAATAATGGCAGTATAGATTTATTTTTTTCATTCCTTGATTAATTGTATGTTCATTGAAGTCACTGTGCTCAGGATTTAAGAATAGATCAATGAATAAAATTTTCTTTGCAGTAATATGAGAAGTCTAAGAATCATGTAATGCACAAGGTAGTAACTAGGCTACCTCAGTATGTTAACAACCGGGGCCTCGATCCGATATGCAGCGTCGCCCGCAAAAGCCGGCGACGCCGAGTTTTGCGCAGGTTTGGTATCCTATATACGGCGTAACCTAGAAGTTACGCTCGTATATTTCTGCCTTCGGCCGTAGTTTTTTGGCCCATAGGCAGGTATACCAAACCCGCGCAGTTTGGTATCCAATATACAGCGTAAGGACTTACGTGGCGAAAATGGAGAAATCTTACTCCATTTTCACCTCGCCACAAACTGCAGCCGTAGTAAGCCTTACGATTTCAATTGGAGCCCTGTAACTCCCTAAACTAGCTGCTAAATAAAACCTAACACCTAACGCATGCGCAATGTCTTTCTACCTGTTAAACCCCGATCCCCCGCCGCAATCCCTAATAAAGTATTTAACCCCTAAACCTCTGCTCCCGGACCCCGCCGCCACCTACATTAAAAGTATAACCCCCTAATGTGATCCCCCTACACCGTCGCCAGCTACATTACATACCCCCTAATGTGAGCTCCTACCCCGCCGCCAGCTATATTAAATGTATTAACCCCTAATCTAATCCCCCTACCCCGCCGCCAGCTATATTAAATGTATTAACCCCTAATTTAATCCCCCTACACCGCCGCCAGCTATATTAAATGTATTAACCCCTAATCTAATCCCCCTACACCGCCGCCAGCTATATTAAATGTATTAACCCCTAATTTAATCCCCCTACACTGCCGCCAGCTATATTAAATGTATTAACCCCTAATATAATCCCCCTATATCGCCACCAGCTATATTAAATACATTAACCCCTAATCTAACCCCCCTAAAGTAATTACATCTATTACCAGCCCTTAAAAGGGCCTTTTGCGTGACATTCCCCCAAAGTAACAGCTCTATTGCCAGCCCTTAAAACGGCTTTTTGCGGGGCATTTCCCCAAAGAAATCAGCTCTTTTACCAGCCCTTAAAAGTGCTTTTTGCGGGGCATTGTCACAAAGAAATCAGCTCTTTTGCCTCTACACCGCCGCCAGCTATATTAACTATGTTAACCCTAATTATATTAGGGTTAATATAGTTAATATAGTTATATATTAAGTAAAATAACCCTATCTAACTTTAACATCCCTAACTAAATTCTTATTAAAATAAATCGAATTAATATTAATATTATTAATTAAAATATTCCTATTTAAATATAAATACTTACCTATAAAATAAACCCTAAGATAGCTACAATGTAAATAATTACATTGTAGCTATTTTAGGGTTTATATTTATTTTCAGGTAACTTGGTATTTATTTTAACTAGGTACAATAGCTATTAAATAGTTAATAACTATTTAATAGCTACCTAGTTAAAATAATTACCAATTTACCTGTAAAATAAATCCTAACCTAAGTTACAAATACACCTACACTATCAATAAATTAACTAAACTACAAATATCTAAACTAACAGCCAATCAGATTCAAGTTCAATCCGATTGGCTGAACCAAAATTTTTCTACCTTAATTCCGATTGGCTGATAGAATCCTATCAGCCAATCAGAATTCGATGGACGCCATCTTGGATGACATCATTTAAAGGAACCTCATTCGTCGGGAAGTCGTCGTGCTGGATGGATGTTCCACGTCGGAGGAGCGAAGAAAGAAGATTAAAGATGCCGCTTGGAAGAAAACTTCGCCCCGATGGAGGACCTCTTCTTTGCCGCTTGATTGAAGACATCGCCCGGATGGAAGACTTCTTCTCTGCCGCTTGATAGAAGACATCGCCGGATGGAAGACTTCTTCTTTGCCGCTTGGATGAAGACATCGCCGGATGGAAGACTTCTTCTCTGCCGCTTGATTGAAGACATCGCCCGAATCGGAGGAAGAGTTCTGTCCGGCTGGGTGAAGACAAGGTAGGGGGGTAGTGTTAGGTTTTTTTAAGGGGGGTTTGGGTGGGTTTAGAATAGGGGTATGTGGGTGGTGGGTTGTAATGCTGGGGGTGGTATTGTTTTTTTTTTTTTTACAGGCAAAAGAGCTGATTTCTTTGGGGCATGCCCCGCAAAAGGCCCTTTTAAAGGCTGGTAAGGTAATAGAGCTGTTAACTTTTTTAATTTAGAATAGGGTAGGGATTTTTTTTTTATTTTGGGGGGCTTTATTATTTTATTAGGGGGCTTAGAATAGGTGTAATTAGCCTAAAATTTTTGTAATCTTTTTTTATTTTTTGTAATTTAGTGTTTGTTTGTTTTTGTAATTTAGTTTAGTTTATTTAATTGTATTTTAGTTTAGATATTTGTAGTTTATTTAATTTATTGATAATGTAGGTGTATTTGTAACTTAGGTTAGGATTTATTTTACAGGTAAATTGGTAATTATTTTAACTAGGTAGCTATTAAATAGTTATTAACTATTTAATAGCTATTGTACCTAGTTAAAATAAATACCAAGTTACCTGTAAAATAAATATATACCCTAAAATAGCTACAATGTAATTATTAATTACATTGTAGCTATCTTAGGGTTTATTTTATAGGTAAGTATTTAGATTTAAATAGGAATATTTTAATTAATAATATTAATATTAATTAGATTTATTTTAATAAGAATTTACGGCTGGATTTAGAGTTTTGCGGCCAAAGGGGTGCGTTAGCTACGCGTGTTTTTTTCTCCCCGCACCTTTTAAATAACGCTGGTATTTAGAGTTCTCTGAAGGGCTGCGTTAGGCTCCAAAAAGGGAGCGTAGAGCATAATTTACCGCCACTTCAACTCTAAATACCAGCGTTGCTTACGGTAGCGGCCAGCTGAAAAAACGTGCTTGTGCACGATATCCCCATAGGAAACAATGGGGCAGTTTGAGTTGAAAAGAAAACCTGCAAAAAAACAGCGTTCAGCTCCTAACGCAGCCCCATTGTTTCCTATGGGGAAACAGTTTCTAAGTCTGCACCTAACACCCTAGCATGTACCCCGAGTCTAAACACCCCTAACCTTACACTTATTAACCCCTAATCTGCCACCCCCGCTATTGCTGACCCCTGCATTTTATTATTAACCCCTAATCTGCCACTCCGTACACCGCCGCAACCTACATTATCCCTATGAACCCCTAATCTGCTGCCCCCAACGTCGCCGACACCTATATTATATTTATTAACCCCTAATCTTCCGACCGGACCTCGCCACCACTATAATAAATGTATTAACCCCTAAAGCTAAGTCTAACCCTAACCCTAACACCCCCCTAAGTTAAATATAATTTAAATCTAACTAAATAAATTATTTCTTATTAAATAAAGTAATCCTATTTAAAGCTAAATACTTACCTGTAAAATAAACCCTAATATAGCTACAATATAACAAATAATTATATTGTAGCTATTTTAGGATTTATATTTATTTTACAGGCAACTTTGCATTTATTTTAACTAGGTACAATAGCTATTAAATAGTTATTAACTATTTAATAGCTACCTAGTTAAAATAATTACAAAATTACCTGTAAAATAAATCCTAACCTAAGTTACAATTAAACCTAACACTACACTATCAAGAAATAAATTAAATAAACTACCTACAATTACTTACAATTAAATCAACTAAACTAAATTACAAAAAACCCCCACTAAATTACAAAAAAAAACCAAACACTAAATTACAAAAAAAAAAAAAGATTACAAGAATTTTAAACTAATTACACCTACTCTAAGCCCCCTAAAAAAATAACAAAGCCCCCCAAAATAAAATAATACTAGTACTTGAAGTTAGGTGTTGGTGATGTTAGTGAGGGCAGATTAGGGGTTAATCAAATTTATTATAGGGTTTACGAGGCCGGAGTGAGGCGGTTTAGGGGTTAATACATTTATTATAGTGGCGGTGAGGTCCGGTCGGCAGATTAGGGGTTAATAAATGTAGGTAAGGTTGGGGGGGGGCAGATTAGGGGTTAATAAATATTATGTAGGTGTCGGCGGTGTTAGGGGCAGCAGATTAGGGGTACATAGGGATAATGTAGGTGGTGGCGGTGTCCGGTCGGCAGATTAGGGGTTAAAATTTTGTATTATAGTGGCAGCGATGTGGGGGGGCCTCGGTTTAGGGGTACATAGGTAGTTTATGACTTTTTTCTGCGGCTGGAGTTTTGTCGTTAGAGTTCTAACGCTCACTTCAGCCATGACTCTAAATACCAGCATTAGGAAGATCCCATTGAAAAGATAGGATACGCAATTGGCGTAAGGGGATCTGTGGTATGGAAAAGTCGTGGCTGGAAAGTGAGCGTTAGACCCTTTCCTGACTGACTCTAAATACCAGCGGGCGGTAAAAAACAGCGTTAGGACCCCTTAACGCTGGTTTTGACGGCTAGGCATTAGTTAGGGATGTTAGAGTTAGATAGGGTTATTATACTTAATATATATATATATAATATAATAACGATATTAACTATATTAACCCTAATATAATTAGGGTTAATATAGTTAATATATATAATATAATAACTATATTAACTATATTAACCATAATATAATTAGTTTGTCAGACTTACGGCACTTTAGCATCTGACGGCGCCGTATATAGGATAGCTTGAGTTGCGAGCTGAAACTACGGGCGGCGGGGGTTCCCTCGCTTGTGCCACAAACTACGATCTATACGGATCGCGCCCAGGGTGTTTATTACTATAGGACTAATTAGAAAAAAATGGTCTTATAATTAGTTAAAAATATGAAATAAAATAAAATGTAAAGTTTCATACTACAAAGTTCTTAGACACTTGATTTCAGTATTAAAAATAAATAAACATAAATAAAATGAAGAACCGTTTTAAAGAAATGATGGTTTAAATAATACATTTATTTGTTTAGATTATTTTAAACACATTCCAAAATGTAAGTACAATATATTTTGTTTAGTATTGAGAAAGTTAACTACAGATCCAGATCATGGTTTATTGAAGAGAGAACTCCAGTATAGCAACAGAGAATTAAACATGGGCTAGATTCATACGGCTAGATTTAGAGTTTTGTCGGTAACGACCCGCGTAGCTAACGCGTGCTTTTAAATACCGCTGGTATTCAGAGTTCACAGAAGGGCTGCGTTAGGCTCCAAAAAGGGAGCGTAGAGCATAATTTACCGCCACTACAACTCTAAATACCAGCGGTGCTTACGGACGCGGCCAGCTTCAAAAACGTGCTCATGCACGATTCCCCCATAGGAAACAATGGGACAGTTTGAGCTGAAAAAAAACACCTGCAAAAAAGCAGCGTTCAGCTCCTAACGCAGCCCCATTGTTTCCTATGGGGAAACACTTCCTAAGTCTGCACCTAACACCCTAACATTTACCCCGAATCTAAACACCCCTAACCTTACACTTATTAACCCCTAATCTGCTGACCCCGCTATCGCTGACCCCTGCATATTATTATTAACCCCTAATCTGCCGCTCCGTACACCGCCGCCACCTACGTTATCCCTATGTACCCCTAAACTGAGGCCCCCCACATCGCCGCCACTCTATTAATTTTTTTTAACCCCTAATCTGCCGACCGCACACCGCCACCACCTACATTATCCCTATGTACCCCTAATCTGCTGCCCCTAACACCGCCGACCCCTATATTATATTTATTAACCCCTAATCTGCCCCCCTCAATGTCGCCGACACCTACCTACACTTATTAACCCCTAATCTGCCGACCGGACCTCGCCGCTACTATAATAAAGTTATTAATCCCTAATCCGCCTCACTCCCGCCTCAATAACCCTATAATAAATAGTATTAACCCCTAATCTGCCCTCCCTAACATCACCGACACCTAACTTCAAGTATTAACCCCTAATCTGCCGACCGGACCTCACCGCTACTCTAATAAATGTATTAACCCCTAAATAGGTAAAAAGTGGATGTGTCAGGGAGCTCAGTAAAACAGTTTAAGCCTGCCCACTGTTCACACTCCTCACAAAGTGTGAAAAAGTTGAAAAGACTAAAAGGAAAGATTGTGGGTGGCGCCAGTGAAGGCTAACTGTGAGAGTAATTGATTTATGGTGGGGAATATGTCTAAAAGTGTGAGTCACAATTTCCAAAAAATAAAAGTATATATATAAATCACAACTATACTTATTGTAAAAAGAGATTATTTATAATATTACCAAACGAATTCAGCTCTAAGGACAATAAAAAATAATCCTAAAAAACAAGTTATTTAAATAAATCGATAATATTTTATTTTAATACATAGACTAGTCAAAACATTTAGAGTAGAATTGCACCGGTGCCCCTAAAATAATTAGTATTAAAAAATCTAATAGAACAATAATTCCTAAAAAACTATTCCTAAAACACAATATAATATACTTATTCCTAAAACACAATTTATTATACTTATCAAACAATCTAAAATAAAGAACATAAGATGAGAGGTGATTCGTGTGATGCAGGTTAGTGGAAGTATAATACAGATACCAGCTCTCAAAGTCCCTTTTAGTAACCTTGCAGCGATAACATTAGTCAGATTCTGATTTACTCCTATTCCGGATAAGTGTAATAAAGTTGCAACTTAAGATATTTTTCCAATTTGTTACATCAAATTTGTTACATCAAATTAGCCCGGGCTGATCTTTTCAGTATTGATGCGTGTAAGATAAATCTAGTATGCTGAATCTGGGTCTCAGCGATATTGGCACTTATTTTGATCTTGACAAAGGCCCCATGAGAGCCGATACGCGTGGATTGACTGATTTCCCAGCACCTGTGAGCTTTGTGCAGAGCAAGGAGAGGCTGATTGAGAGCCTGTATGCACCATCATTGTGCTCCCAGAACCGTATACCAAGAAGCCAGGATCTGTGCAAACGAAAGGAAGACAGATTGTTTGAACGGTAGGAGCGGCAATTTCAAAATAAGTGCGCGCACTTCTGCAAACGGATCGTTATACCCTTTGAGGATTTTCAAGTATTAAAGCGAAGAAACTGCTGATCGGTATTTGTCGCAAACTAAGAAGGAAAGTAAACTGTTGGTGAGATAGCCTGGCGGTTATACAACAGTGAAACCAGACTGTGCTACACTGAGGGGATATTTGGTGAGTAAGAACCGAAAATACAAAAGCTTGCCAATATCGCTGAGACCCAGATTCAGCATACTAGATTTATCTTACACGCATCAATACTGAAAAGATCAGCCCGGGCTAATTTGATGTAACAAATTTGATGTAACAAATTGGAAAAATATCTTAAGTTGCAACTTTATTACACTTATCCGGAATAGGAGTAAATCAGAATCTGACTAATGTTATCGCTGCAAGGTTACTAAAAGGGACTTTGAGAGCTGGTATCTGTATTATACTTCCACTAACCTGCATCACACGAATCACCTCTCATCTTATGTTCTTTATTTTAGATTGTTTGATAAGTATAATAAATTGTGTTTTAGGAATAAGTATATTATATTGTGTTTTAGGAATTGTTTTTTAGGAATTATTGTTCTATTAGATTTTTTAATACTAATTATTTTAGGGGCACCGGTGCAATTCTACTCTAAATGTTTTGACTAGTCTATGTATTAAAATAAAATATTATCGATTTATTTAAATAACTTGTTTTTTAGGATTATTTTTTATTGTCCTTAGAGCTGAATTAGTTTGGTAATATTATAAATAATCTCTTTTTACAATAAGTATAGTTGTGATTTATATATTAACCCCTAAAGCTAAGTCTAACCCTAACCCTAACACCCCCCTAAATTAAATATAATTTAAATCTAACGAAATAAATTAACTCTTATTAAATAAATTATTCCTATTTAAAGCTAAATACTTACCTGTAAAATAAATCCTAATATTGCTACAATATAAATTATAATTATATTGTAGCTATTTTAGGATTTATATTTATTTTACAGGCAACTTTGTATTTATTTTAACCAGGTACAATAGCTATTAAATAGTTAATAACTATTTAATAGTTACCTAGTTAAAATAATTACAAAATTACCTGTAAAATAAATCCTAACCTAAGTTACAATTAAACCTAACACTACACTATCAATAAATTAATTAAATCCAATACCTACAAATAAATACAATTAAATAAACTAACTAAAGAACAAAAATCAGATTGAGCTCGCATTCTATTGGCTGTTCTGATCAGCCAATAGAATGCAAGCTCAATCTGATTGGCTGATTGGATCAGCCAATCGGATTGAACTTGAATCTGATTGGCTGATTCAATCAGCCAATCAGATTTGTCCTACCTTTATTCCGATTGGCTGATAGAATCCTATCAGCCAATCGGAATTCGAGGGACACCATCTTGGATGACGTCCCTTAAAGGAACCTTCATTCGTCTAGTCATCGGAAGAAGAGGATGGATCCGCGCCGGAGGTCTTGAAGATGGAGCCACTCGTCATCGGATGGAAGAACATAGAAGATGCAGCTTGGATGAAGATGTTTGCCGGTCCGGATGTCCTCTTCTGCCCGGATAGGATAAAGACTTCTGCCCGAAGATGGACTTCTTCAGCCGCCGCTTGGATCAAGACTTCAGCCGGAGGATGGACGTCTTCAGCCCCCCGCTTGGGCTTGGATCAAGACACCGGAGCCTGGACGGATCGGTGACACCCGGTGTGGTGAAGACAAGGTAGGAAGATTTTCAGGGGCTTAGTGTTAGGTTTATTAAGGGGGGTTTGGGTTAGATTAGGGGTATGTGGGTGGTGGGTTTTAACGTGGGGGGGGTTGTATTTTTCTTTCACAGGCAAAAGAGCTATTTTCTTTGGGGCATGCCCCGCAAAAGGCCCTTTTAAGGGCTGGTAAGGTAAAAGAGCTTTTCTATTTTTATTTTAGAATAGGGTAGGGCATTTTTTTATTTTGGGGGGCTTTGTTATTTTATTAGGGGGCTTAGAGTAGGTGTAATTAGTTTAAAATTGTTGTAATATTTTTCTAATGTTTGTAAATATTTTTTTCTTTTTTGTAACTTAGTTCTTTTTTATTTTTTGTACTTTAGTTAGTTTATTTAATTGTATTTATTTGTAGGTATTGGATTTAATTAATTTATTGATAGTGTAGTGTTAGGTTTAATTGTAACTTAGGTTAGGATTTATTTTACAGGTAATTTTGTAATTATTTTAACTAGGTAACTATTAAATAGTTATTAACTATTTAATAGCTATTGTACCTGGTTAAAATAAATACAAAGTTGCCTGTAAAATAAATATAAATCCTAAAATAGCTACAATATAATTATAATTTATATTGTAGCTATATTAGGATTTATTTTACAGGTAAATATTTAGCTTTAAATAGGAATAATTTATTTAATAAGAGTTAATTTATTTCGTTAGATTTAAATTATATTTAATTTTGGGGGGTGTTAGGGTTAGGGTTAGACTTAGCTTTAGGGGTTAATACATTTATTAGAGTAGCGGTGAGGTCCGGTCGGCAGATTAGGGGTTAATACTTGAAGTTAGGTGTCAGTGATGTTAGGGAGGGCAGATTAGGGGTTAATACTATTTATTATAGGGTTATTGAGGAGGGAGTGAGGCGGATTAGGGGTTCATAACTTTATTATAGTAGCGGCGAGGTCTGGTCGGCAGATTAGGGGTTAATAAGTGTAGGTAGGTAGCGGCGACGTTGAGGGGGGCAGATTAGGGCTTAATAAATATAATATAGGGGTCGGCGGTGTTAGGGGTAGCAGATTAGAGGTACATAGGGATAATGTAGGTGGTGGCGGTGTGCGGTCGGCAGATTAGGGGTTAAAAAAATTTAATAGAGTGGCGGCGATGTGGGGGGCCTCAGTTTAGGGGTACATAGGTAGTTTATGGGTGTTAGTGTACTTTAGAGCACAGTAGTTAAGAGCTTTATGAACCGGCGTTAGCCCAGAAAGTTCTTAACTCCTGGCTTTTTTCTGCGGCTGGAGTTTTGTCGTTAGATTTCTAATGCTTACTTCAGCCAAGACTCTAAATACCGGCGTTAGGAAGATCCCATTGAAAAGATAGGATACGCAATTGGTGTAAGGGGATCTGCGGTATGGAAAAGTCGCGGCTGGAAAGTGAGCGTTAGACCCTTTCCTGACTGACTCCAAATACCAGCGGGCGGTAAAAACCAGCGTTAGGAGCCTCTAACGCTGGTTTTGACGGCTAACGCCAAACTCTAAATCTAGGCGATAGACACTTATGAGGTTGATGAGGAGCCTTCCAGTGAAGGAGAAATCATAGAGTATGGTTTACCTATTATTATTTTTGTAAGTGGGTGTTCCAGCCATATCTATCCTAGCTAAAGGTAAATTATCTAAAATCTCTCTATACTAAGACTTTCCAAAACATGTGTTCTATGTCATCTAAAAAAAATAGAAGATAAAAATCCTAAATAAAGTTGCTGTACTTACATTCAGACATATACAACAAACAGCAACTAATGTTTCCAAAAATGTATGATCACTTTCAATAAACGACAGTGAAACTACTGTGAATATTATGACTAAAATTGCAAGTCCCTTGCAATCCCTCACCTGTGAAATGTATATCAAATATTGAGTCAATTCTGAAATCTGTGTGACAGTGTGTTTATAGACAGAAAGTTGCATTTATGTCCATATTTCTAATCATCATTGTAAATAGCAAGCTTTTGTGGTAAATATATATATATATATATATATACAATAGACATATGCATCCATTTTCAGAAGTCTGAACGAATACACCACATAAAATCAAAGAACTTATTGAATGCACCAATTAAAATGAAAGAAAAAATCTTTTTTTTTGTTTTTTAATTGAGGTTATAATCTTGGCATATAAACCAGTATATTACAGCAGTGTCTGCCACTTAATATGATCAACATTGAATAATCTAAGAAGTAAAGACATCTCACTGCTGTCAATATTATAGAAAAAGAAACATAAGAAAATAATATCAATAAACAACATGTGAAAAGCATGCCCATCAGACTGCAAACCTTCCAATGAAATCAAAAGTCCACTCTTGGACCAAATGTAATTTAGAAACAATCTTGTTTGACAATTTATTTATTATTATCTGTAATATTAGATTTTTTATTTTCCGTAATGTTAGCTTAATTTATACTTAGTTTATTTTTTATTTTTAAAGCAATGTTAGGTTTTTTATTTTAATAGTAACTTTAGTATATTTTAATTTAGGTAATTTGGGTTAATTTAAGGGGTGTTGGGTTAGGGGGTGTTAGGTTAGAGGGCTTAGTAATTTAATTATTTATTTGCGTTGCGGGTTAATGGCAGTTTAGAGGTTAATAGTTTTACTAGGGACTTTGTGATGTGGGTTAATGGTGGTTTAGGGGTTAATATTTTTAATAGGGACTTTGCGATGTGGGTTAATGGCGGATTAGGGGTTAATACATTAGGTAATTTGTGATGTTGGGGTTGGCGTATATAGGGGTTAATAATGTAATTATTACTTGCGGTCTGGGTTTGATGTCGGATATAGGGGTTAATATACTTTATTAGTTTTTGCGGTGGGTTTATTGTGTTTGAAAGGTAGATAGATATTGCACATGCGTTAGGTGTCCGTTTATATTTTCAGGCAGTTTCGGGAGTTACGGTGCTCCTATACTCAGCGCAAGGCTTGCTGTGGCTGCCTTTGTGTGGCAAAGTGAAAATGGAGTAAAATGTCTCCATTTTCGCCACGTAAGTCCTTGCGCTGAATATTAGATACCTATTTGCTACACGGTTCCATGTTAGCTTATGGGAGTAAAAATTGCGGTCGACGGGTGAAATATACGTGCAACATTTATACACGGCGCTGTATATTGCATACAAAAACTGCATAAAAATTGGCGGTGGCGGCTTTTGTGGGCGACGCCGCATATGTAATAGAGCCCCATATAAGGGGATTTCATAAGCAGCACTAAAACATTATATCAGAAGCTTACAAATTTCTTCATAAAGTAACTTAATCCTCATATGAAACAAGGTAATAATCAAGGAAAACACTAATCAGGTAAGTTTATCTAATAGGTAGGTATACTAACGATGATTCCACAATTATGAAAAACACATTTTCTATAGTAGTTATATAGGAAAGCCCCAATCAACTTAAAATTTATCACAATCCCTTGTTGGGTCCTAAGAGAAGACTGTAAGGGTATACATAAGGATGCTAACAATATGAATTGTATACAAAAGGTCTAATCAAGATTGTAAAACTATAAAAACTTGTACCGCAAAGTTTTTTAACAGGCCCAAATGAAATAAAAGACATAGATATTGCTTTTCACAATACATTCTAGCCGGGACTTGGAAGATTGTACAGCTAAGCCTTTGTGAACAAGCCTAAAGAAAATGAAACTTAAGTCCCTCAAAGGAAAGAAGTGTATATTTACTGCACAATGCATCAAAACATAACAGTAATACATTTTAAATAATAAAAAATGTAGTCTCACAAAATGAATCATCAAGGCAAAATAAAATTCCCAATATGATAATAAGGTAAAGTGTCACATTTGTACCATAAAGCGTATAGAGAATTATTAACTGTCTTCTTGTACAAGTACAATCAGTTCAATCTTTGTCGGCATCATTATGAAGCATCCCACACCCTGACAAACTTGTTAATTGCTGTTGGGACAAAAATATACTGAGCATTATCAAATTCCCTAACCAACTCCAACTTTCACAGCCATCAATGATTATGGGGCCTCAAGATCTTGAAAGCTCCATTGCACAAAACAAACAGACATAGACAGCAGGACCAATTCACCCCCCATCTTCAGCACAATATATAAAAAAAGAAAGTAAGTGCTTGGGGACCCTTGATACGAAATTCCTGAATGAGCAAGTCTTTTACAAATGGGTCCTGCAAAAATCAAGTTCCTGAAGTATCTATGCTTCGCGGCATTTCTCCCTGAAGGTGACAGGGTTAAGCCTTGCTCCTGCTGCCTCCCTTTACTATCCGGCTGAGCTGTCTCAACAAAGCATGTGAGAGCAAGTCGTGGGGCAGCAAAAATTGCAGAATGTTTCATTGTAGTGAACACTAAAATCACTAAAAGCTCTGGTGCACACTCCTTTGAATCAGGGCTAGGGGAGCTAGCTTGTAATAGTTCCTGCATCACTATTACTTTCTTTTCCTTTTCCACATAAATTTCTGAACTTGAGCTCCATAAGGTAGATACCTGATCGCTATTCTGCCGTTTATCCTCTAGTAGCACATTAGATGGCATTAAACTTTGATCAAGTAGCTCCTCCATAATGTAAGTTATTAAGAGAACTGCTTGTGTTCTCTCCATACCTGGTGTCCCGGGGGAGGCTGAAAGCCTTCTCCAATAGAGCCACTAAGGTTTCCAGTGGTCCAGCCTGAAAGACTTGCAATATAAAAGAGGAAATATAGATATCATCCTCTCCAGTAAATTATCCCCTTGTATATAGAATAGAATAGTGTAGCAGATTGTTTGCAATAATAGGGATTACATGGAAGAATGTAAATCGCTGAGCAGAGCCTTCAATTTATTGGCCATCTTGGGTCATAACCCGGACCCACCCCCCCTTTATTATATAATTTTAATAAAAAAGGTTGTAAACAATTTTTTTGTGTGCTTGCATGTAATTTTTCTTATTTTAACTACATAGTCAAAAGAAGAAGGGGTTATTCTCACATAAATAAAGGCCTTTGGGTATCTGCCTCTGCATAGGTGCTCCTAGGTGCCTCTATTCAAATAAATTCACATTTAATCACATCAGGTGATCACTATTACCACAGTGATCACTTGGCTATTTAAATATAATAGGGGGCTCTGGGATTAAAATGAAGGGTCTTGGGTTCTCTTGGACTTTTTGATGTGCTGTTACAGGGACACAGGGCCCATCTTTTCACTAAATGTTTTTTGTGCATTTTATTTCTTTATTTAATGGTGAATACATAATGGAGGAGACAAGTCTTGGTTTCTAAAGGCTAAGGGAGCTGATATACCATGAAAACATATACCTTAAACTACCTCATAGCAGACCTTTTAGGGTGATGATACAGTCGTTAACTACATATAAGGAATTAATTGAATAATGACAAGAGGAATGTTTAAAAAGAAATATTTATCAGAAATTGCAAAGCTGTTCTTTCCTTTGCAACATCCTACTGGTTGTGAGGCCTATATATTACCATCTATAGACACTTTAGTTGGTGGTGGAATGCGATGGTCAAGGACAATGTTATATAGCATGCAATCATGATGTAGGTAGGTTTTCTATGGCTGTATTTTAACTTGTCTTCAGATATAGCAAGGCATCTGAAGAAGCATTACAGGATCCAAAATGTACACTCTATACTAGATCTCTTTCTCTTTTGGAATTTGTTGTAATCTTCAGTCTATGGTATGATTATTGGGATTATAAGACACCTGAGGCATGGATAGCCCTTATTTCCAGATAAAACAGGAGGATTTTCAGGATGAATATTTAAAAATAATAATATTTGTTATATGAAATTGCAAATAAAGTAGTAAAGTACTTCCTAAAAATATGTTTAAAACTAAATAAGATAGTAACAAGAACAATGCTGGAACTATTAGCCATCTGTCTGCAATGATTTTAGATTCAAACTTTGCAAACAATTCTGTCTGGTAGAACATAAAAGAGTCATGTGAACATCTGGAACATGCAGAAACCAAAGGCAGAATCCAACTGCTACTATTCCCAGCCATCTGTATCGTCAAAATAATGCCATCCTTTTCTGTCCACATATATTTTCCTGACAGCTACAAGGAGTGAAGATGGCAATACATTGTGCAGTCCACAGCTCCCAGAACATTTAGATACTGTGAATTATGATAGAATCCTTATTTCAAAGACTTGTGGAAACACTATAAATATGCATATGTGTTTGTGTATACTGTTAAGTGCTTGAACCCGGAAAAATTAGGAAAAGCCCTAAGATAGTCTGGTAACAGCAGCTGTCACATATTGACGACTTCATAAGAAGAAATGCAAATATCTTAAATGTTTTTCAAGGTCTGGTATAGCTTGGACAGAGAGGTCCCAATATTCTAAGTATATCGATATTTTCTAAAAAAGGGGGTGGACCCGCAAAGTGCCTGCAAGTGGCGATGTGGCTCCCATAGGATATAATGGGGAGCGCTAAATCACCTAAAGATATCTGACATTGCCACTTGTTGGCGCTTTCTGCAGGTGGCGTGGGGGGTGTATTTTATTTGTTCTTACACAGTTCAAACAGTGCACTCACTGAAACCAAAAAATGGTTTCTGTGTCGGAACTCTTCAAATAATGCCTGTGTAACCTAACTGTAACTACAACTACACTACCTGCCTACCACTGTAAGGGTGGCTAGACAAACATGACTGGCACCATATTCATAACCTGTAATTCAGAGATTGGAATATATTGCACTGCTGGTGTATCCTAATATTTAAATTATATATTTATGCTTACAAAAATAGAAATAACAATACACTTTAAATTATATACAATAAATATTTAGAATAATATGCATTATACATGACAATTCATAACATTTTAACATAGGATATAAATTTAATACAAAAATAAACTATTAACCCCTTACAAGCCGTCACCCCAGCACAGCCTACACAATTAAACCATAATCTGCAATAAACTAAAGACCTAACTACTTCCTCCCCTATTAACCCCTACACTGCCACAGCCCCCAACGCAATAAGCCCCCTAACCTATTAACCCCATACACTGCTACAACCCCCCAAAGCAATAAGTCCCCTAACCTATTAACCACTATACTGTCACAACACCAAAGGCAAACTACCCCTACACTACTTAACTGCTTAACGCTAAAACCCCCTAAGTTTACAAAAAAAATAACAAAACCTAAAATTGCAGAAAACAAAAAACAACACTACCAAAAAACTAAACAAAAAAAACACACAGTTTTACCTATACTAAAACTAAGGCCCCCTTTTTTAAAATAAAAAGACCCCAAAATAAAAAAAAACCCCTAAACTAACACTAAAAATTTACTATAACAATTAAAGGGCTTTTTGTAAGGCATTGTCCTAAAGTGATACAGTTCTTTTTTAAATAATCATTTAGTTTAAAGTCAATCCAAACCAAGCGGACATAGGGGCCAATTTATGTAGCTGCGAATGCAGCTGTTTCCACATGAGCCTTCAGGCTCGCCGGAAACATAAGTAAAGAAGCAGCGGTCTTAAGACCGCTGCTCCTTAACTTGTCCGCCACCTCTAAGAGGCGGACAGAAATCCTCCTGATCAGATACGATCGGAATGATTGACACCCCCTGCTAGCGGCCGATTGGCTGCGAATGTGCAGTTGGCGGCACTGCACAAGCATTTCACTAGAAATGCTTGTGCAATGATAAATACCAACAGTGTATGCTGTCGGCATTTTTCGATGTAGGGCGGACATGATCCACTAGAGGGGATCATTTTCGCCCGCACATTAATAAATTGGCTCCATAGTGTCTCTCTTACCACCTCAGTCAGATTCAAACTAGCCTTTACCTCTTAACAAACAAACTTGGCCAGATGGATGTAAATACCGCAGTCCTCTATAAGCAGCAAATTCTAAACAACAGGTAGATCACACCAAGAAGATATTACATAGCTCCTGACGTGCCTTTCACCTCCTTCTTACATATCGTCCTTGGGACGTCCTCTGGTCATGTAATGGGCTTCCAATAGTCCTCCCTTTTATGCTTCCACAACGCTTACCCAAGGATTGGTGAAATATTGATACAATACAACGTTACAAGATATTGAAAACAAAAACATTTAAATTTAAGATTTAATTATAAATATACTGTAACAATAATAATATATGAAATTATTTTAAATTACCTACACTTATTAACCCCTAATCTGCCGCCCCCAATGTCGCCGCCAATATAATAAACATATTAACCCCTAAACCATCACACTCCCGCCTCACAAACATTAGTTAAATATTATTAACCCCTAATCTGCCATCCCTAACATCACCGACACCTACCTACACTTATTAACCCCTAATCTGCCGCCCCCAACCTCGCCGCCACTATACTAAATGTATTAACCCCTAAACCTAAGTCTAACCCTAACACCCCCTATCTTAAATATAATTACAATAAATCTAAATAAAATTACTATAATTAACTACATTTTTCCTATTTAAAACTAAATACTTACCTATAAAATAGCCCTATCAAAATAAAAAAAGCCCCCCAAAATAAAAAAAAACCCTAGAATAAACTAAACTACCAATAGCCCTTAAAAGGGCCTTTTGAGGGGCATTGCCCCCAAGTAATCAGCTCTTTTACCTGTAAAAAAGAAAATACAAACACCCCCCCCCCCCAACAGTAAAACCCACCACTCACACAACCAACCACCCAAATAAAAACCTAACTAGGGTTTTTTTTTTATTTTGGGGGGGCTTTTTTTATTTTGATAGGGCTATTAGATTAGGTGTAATTAGTTTAAATATCTGTAATTTGTTTATTATTTTCTGTAATTTAGTGTTTGTTTGTTTTTGTACTTTAGCTAATTTAATTTAATTTATTTAATTGTATTTAATTTAGTTAATGTATTTAATTATAGTGTAGTGTTAGGTGTTATTGTAACTTAGGTTAGGTTTTATTTTACATGTACTTTTGTATTTATTTTAGCTAGGTAGTTATTAAATATTTAATAACTATTTAGTAACTATTCTACCTAGTTAAAATAAATACAAACTTGCCTGTAAAATAAAAATAAACCCTAAGATAGATACAATGTAACTATTAGTTATATTGTAGCTAGCTTGCTAGCTTAAGGTTTATTTTATAGTTAAGCATTTAGTTTTAAATAGGAATAATGTAGTTAATTATAGTAATTTTATTTAGATTTATTGTAATTATATTTAAGTTAGGGGGTGTTAGGGTTAGGGTTAGACTTAGGTTTAGGGGTTAATACATTTAGTATAGTGGCGGCGACATTGGGGGCGGCAGATGAGGGGTTAATAAGTGTAGGTAGGTGGCGGCGATGTTAGGGATGGCAGATTAGGGGTTAATAATATTTAACTAATGTTTGCGAGTTGGGAGTGCGGCGGTTTAGGGGTTAGTATGTTTATTATAGTGGCGGCGACGTTGGGGGCGGCAGATTAGGGGTTAATAAGTGTAGGTAGGTTGCGGCGACATTGGGGGCGGCAGATTAGGGGTTAATAAATATAATGCAGGTGTTGGCGATGTTGGGGGTGGCAGATTAGGGGTTAATTAGTGTAAGATTAGGTTTGTTTAGACTCAGGGTTCATGTTAGGGTGTTAGGTGTAAACATACATTTTATTTCCTCATAGGAATCAATGGGGCTGCGTTACTGAGTTATACGCTGTTTTTTTGCAGGTGTTAGACATTTTTTCAGCCGGCTCTCCCTGTTGATTCCTATGGGGAAATCGTGCACGAGCACGTACGACCTTTCACCGCTGACTTAAGCAGCGCTGGTATTGAAGTGAGATTTGGAGCTAAATTTTGCTCTACGCTCACGTTTTGTCTTTTTTTTTTCATAATCAGAACTTTATTGAAATTAATATGTTATGATACATATGTTTAGGAGACGCAGCTCCTTTACTTCACATTTACAGTACATGACATATTTCCATTATTAAAAATAATATTACCAGTTATCTTAGCAAATAATTTGGTTCAGCAACCTTCTACTCTAAATCTGAAATACAAACTTCTATCTAACCTAAGATAAATTCTTGCATGTTTACATGGTCACCTATACAAGGATATCTTCCTTTCCTTCGTCTACCTAGACCTTTATTACCTTATTTCAATACCGTAACCTCATACACAGGTTAAAAACTTCCCCTTTTCCAAACACAGAGCCTGATCAATAGGAGAGATTGTGTTTCTACTTGGAACGCTAAGCCCGTTTATCACTTTGATGTCTATCCTCTATTGTTTATAACAGTTAGAAAGGTTTCTCTAGGTCCTATTAAGTACTACGTAAGTTGTATTTGTTAGTTTACATTAACACTCAGAATTTCAGGTTATACGAATACTCCTAATTCCCATTTAGTCTCCCATGAATCAGTCTATCTTAACCATGCTTAAAAGGAAGCTTAGAGAGGGGGCATCTTAAGGACTTGGGGAGAGAGAGGGGTTGCGGGAGAGGGGGAAAAAAGAAGAAAAAAAAAAAAAAAAGGGAGAAATTCCCATCCAGGTATTAACCAGGCCTGTCCCAGCTTATCCTCCGAGATCAAGCGGGATCAGGAGCAATGGAGACAACAAAGCGGTACCAAGGGGGAAAACCCACCTCAATCTCTCTTGAGAACTATTGGTTAGAAAACCATAATCTGGAGAGTAAACCCTGCTCTATTTGACGTTGTACCCAGGCTGAAGATTTATAGTGGATCACCGCCTGTCTTTGCATCTCCAAAGGGAGTGAGTGAATATATTTCTTCCATTTACTGAAAAATCTAGATATAATTTTTGAATTATTAACTCTTACCTGACACTGCTCCAGCACTATTTGGTGCTGCACTTCTTTTAAAAAATCTGTAAACCTAGGTGGGGTATGGCTTTTCCATTTTTTTAAGATTATATTCCGAGCCGTCAAAATAAGAAAGTTAATAAATCTATTGTTGGGTAGGGAAACCGAGTATTTGCAGAGAAAAAATACCTGATGTGGAGTCAATTTGAACTTTGTCCCCGTTATTTTGCAGGCCCAGAAATTTATCTTCTGCCAGAATTGAAATATTTTAGGGCACTCCCAAAAACAGTGTATAAAATCTGTCTGTTCTTTGCAGCATTTGGGGCAGTTCATATTATCATAGCTCCATTTTGCCAGCCTAGCAGGCATTAGCTATGCCCTATTTAATAGTTTCATATGAGTTTCTTTCCATGTGTGCATAAATGTCGCCCCTGCTACCCGCGTAATACTCTGTATAATAGTCTTGCTCTCTACCACAACATTTTCTTTAGCCCACTTTGATGATATATCCAGAGTGTTTTTCTAACCCAGGAATTTCATGATAGTGTCATAGATTGGAGAGATAGAGTTCACCCCCTCACGATATTGTGAGATAATGTTTTTCCAATATTTGCTATCTATCTCAAGACCTGAATCCTGCCTTAGTTTCTCAACCCAGTGCCTAGTTTGTAGGTATGCGAAAAAACTGGACCTCAGAAGATAAAACTGCTGTAGGATAGTCTCAAACGAGTGAAGCCTCAGATTACTCCCTTCACATATCTGCATTATATAGTTCACTCCTCGTTCCGCCCATAGCTCGAATATCGAAGGATTAAGATCTGCTGAGAAACTAGGGTTACCACATAGAGGTAAAAATTCTGATTTCCGAAAATCTATTCCCAGTTCCTTACATATTTTCTGCCAAGCCTGTACAATATACTTAAAAGTGAAGAGATGGTTTATTTGTTCTGGAAGCTTACTTGCTGGATGGTGAAGAATTGCCTTAAAGGGACACTGAACCCAATTTTTTTCTTTTGTGATTCAGATAGAGCATGGAATTTTAAGCAACTTTCTAATTTACTCCTATTATCAAATTTTCTTCATTCTCTTTGAATCTTTATTTGAAATGCAAAAATGTAAGTTTAGATGCCGGCCCATTTTTGGTGAACAACCTAGATTGTCCTTGCTGATTGGTGGATACATTCATCCACCAATCAAAAACTGCTGTCCATAGTTCTGAAGTAAGAAAAAATCTTAGATGCCTTCTTTTTTATATAAAGATAGCAAGAGAACGAAGAAACATTGATAATAGGAGTAAATTAGAAAGTTGCTTAAAATTGAATGCTCTATCTGAATCACAAAATAAAAATGTTGGGTTCAGTGTCCCTTTAAGGTTGAATGGTTTTATCAACATGGATTCCATCTCGTAAAACGAGATCAAGTTTTTTCGGTAATCCAGTCCAGAGCAAATTTTGCTACTGCTGCATAATTGTAGAATTTTAAGTTAGGACATGCCATTCCTCCAAAAGCTTTAGGTAATGTTAACTTGAGCAGTGATATTCGCAGTTTCTTACCTTGCCAAATAAATTGATTAAAGGACCTATTGAGAAGAGCCAGATCTTTCTTATATAGCAAAAGAGGGAGGTTCTGTAAAAAATATAGAATTTTAGGAAATAAGACCACTTTAATTAGCATAATTCGGGCAGTGAGTGAGAGAGGGAGGTTACCCTAACTATGAAGTTTGAAAACTAATCCCTTAATGCATTGTTTGAAATTGAGCTCGTACCAGCGATTAGGGTCCCTGCTTCCTAAATATGAGATCTGCAAAGATTCTATAAATGGATGGTGACTCTGACCTAAGGATTTACGGATCCACATAATCTTGGATTTTTCATAATTAATTTTGTACCCTGAAAAAGAACTGAACAAATTACATATTTCCAGAAGACGGGGGATAGAGTCCTCCGTATTGCTGAGAAAAAGTAGGAGGTCATCTGAAAACAGAGAAAGAACTAGCTTGTGTCTTCCTACCTGAATACCATGTAATTCTTAACTTAAATAGGTTGGCAGAGGTTCAAGGGAGAGATTAAATAGAAAGGGTGATAACGGGTACCCTTGCCGAGTGCTGCGCCCAAACGTAATCTTCTCCGTTGCTTCCCCATTCACTATAATTGTGGAAGTTAGCTCCTTATATAACTGTGTAATAAATTGTTGGAAGATACCAGATATGCCGAATTTCCCCAGGGCCATTAATAGGTGGTCCCAAATAATAGAATTGAACGCTTTCTCAGCGTCGATCGTGAGAATAGCGAGATCTGGTTTAGGGTGGGTTCTCTGTCTTTCCACTTTATTCCAAAAGAAATCCAGGACCAGTTGTACTTTCCTTAGATTCTTAACAGAATTTCTACCTGTCATAAAACCGGTCTGGTCTGGGTGCACCAAATAACCTAAAGGAACTTTTAATCTATTAGCAAGGATGTAGGTAAGAATTTTATAGTCCTGATTCAGGAGTGAGATGGGCCTATATGATGAAGGCAGTTCTAGATCTTTACCTTTCTTGGGAATCAAGACTATATTGGATGCCGCAAACAAATGAGACTGTGGTTTATTTTGAATATAGTAATCATTGAACAATTGAGCAAGAACCTTCGGGACCTGATCTAGAAGTAATTTATAAAACTCTGCAGGGAGGGAGTCTGGCCCGGGAGTTTTCCCCAGTTTTAATTTTTTTATGGTGTTGACAATTTCTTCAACTGCAGTAGGATCATTTAATCCTTGTAGATCTTCTCTCTCAATTTGAGGCAGGGTAAGCCCTTGCCAAAACTGTTGCTTTGAGGGGGTATCAATCTGCTTGGCTGCGTATAGTTCTTGGAAGGTATGTAGGAAAGTTTCTCTAATTCCTGAAGGATCAGTCACTCTAGTGTTCCTGAATTTTACTGCTGAGATATAATTCTTCTGCTGTCTAATTTTAACAATTCTTGCTAAGTACTTAGCTGAGATACCTTGGGCCCCTGAATAAAGGGCCTTCAGTTTAAAGTCCTCTGAGACAGAGTTTTGTTTCAGGAAAAGGTCATAGAGCGTTTTACTGTCTTTATATTTATGCCACCGCTCAACAGAAGGATTACTGAGATATTTCCTGTAGTTATTACTTAGAGTATTCGCAAGTTGCTCCTCCCATTACCCCCAAATTGCCCGCATTCTTGCCATATATGCTTTAATCTCCCCTCTAAAAACTGCTTTCGCAGTTTCCCAGAAAATTTCTGGTCGGTTTAAATAGTCTTCGTTTTCAGCCCTAAATTGGTACCATCTCTTTTGAATCCATTTTTTGAAATGAAGATTATAAAAAAGATGTTGAGGGAAATACATCCTTCTGTTGTTTAGCATACTTTTATCACTTAAACCGATCTCTAGTGTGATAATAGTGTGGTCAGAGATCACGATATCACAAATATCTGCCCAAGTTTTCATTTTGGCCATATGTTTAGCTTTTAGAAAATAATCTTTTCTAGAGAAAGAAGAGTGTGCACACAAGGCACACGTATATTCGCGACGATCCGGGTTTTGTGCCCGCCATATATCGTATAAAGCTAATTTCTTTCTAAACGTTTGAAGGATATCGGATTTCCTAGCCGTCCTCGATACATAGCTGGTCTTTGATCTATCTAAAACGTGGGAAAAGGCCATATTAAAATCACCTACAACCACTAGATTTTTCCCGACATGCAAAAATAGTTTCAGACTTATGTCCTCCCAAAATATTTTGTCAATCAGGTTGGGACCATATATATTACAAAAAAAAACTAAATTAAAACCGTTCCCTTCGATCTCAAGAATTTGATATCTCCCATTAAAATCATTTTCTACTGAGATAATTTTATAGTCCAACTGTTTACGAATTAAAATGGCCAGACCTCTCTTTGCTTTATCATATGGGGTGAACACTACCTCCCCCACCCATTTTGTTCTAAGTTTAACAGCCTCCTTTGGTCTAAGATGGGTCTCCTGGATAAATGCTATGTCTGGGTTTTGGAGTCCAAGGTGCCTAATAATCAACTTCCTTTTACTTGGGCATGAGATCTCTCCAGTATTCCACGATAATAATTTTAACTTAACCATTTAAGCTATACAAAAAAGTGAAGGGGGGGAAAGATTTTTTTTTTTTAAACAAGTAGAATCCCCCCTCCCCCACACCTCAATGCAGAAATCGCTAGTCCTCTACCTCATAGTTATTTTTCAAATAGTTAGCCATCTTTCTCTTGTCTGTCTCAGTTCCCTGCACAACCAGCATTGTCATTCTTTTTGAAACCCCTTCTCCCAGCTGCGGCACCATATATTATAGTCCTATACTCTGACAATATGACTTAATCTCTTTAAGCTTCGTAAAGCTATGAGATTCGCCATCTTTTTCCAGAATCACCTTGGCAGGGTATACCAACCTTGCCTTTAAATTGGCTTTAATCATTTTAGAGCAAAATTGGGCCATTTCCCTACGCCTGTTTTGAGTTTCTAGTGAGAAGTCCAGAAATAGTAAAATTTTGTTGGGACCGAGCATGATATTGTTATTCTTGCGATATAATCTAAGGATATGAAACTTATCTTGGAAATTCAAGAATTTGATAATTACTGCTCTCGGTCTTGACTGACCATCTGGATTTCCTCTAGGTGGGCCTAATCTGTGAGCTCTCTCTATCGGGATTCTTACGTTCTCAATATTGCTTCCTACTAGTTTTTGGAGCTGTGTAGCTGCAAAGCTTATCAGGTCTTGATACTCCGCAGTTTCCGGCAACCCAACAACCCTCAGGTTGTTGCGCCTCGAACTATCCTCTAGTTCTCCTATTTTGGCTTGCAGCAAAGAAAGTTTAGCCTGTGTGAGTTGGTCATCTGATCTTGTATTACTGATCTATCTTCTAGATCTGAGACTCTAGTTTCTATTTCATTCATACGAGTTGAAAACTGCTTTATTTCATTAGTGACTGTTGCCATTTCTTGTTTCAAAGCTTCAAATTGTGGCATAACTAATTCTGAGATCTGTTGAATTAATAGAGTATTATGTAAAAAACTTGCACCTATTTCATTCTGGATCTGTGTATCTGAACTACTCTCACTAGGTTTGAGCTTTTTATCTTTAGCTTTGGGTGGCATGCTGGGTGAAGAAGGTTTAGAATGTGAAATATATCTTTCCATGTATTTGGTGGAAAGTGAATAGTGACTACTACCAGAACTTTACTAGCAACTTAAATCCAAACTGTATCTATTGATTTTTGCTTTGAGAATATCTCAGAACATTTAGATAATAACCAGTACCTAATTGAAAGAAGTTCAAAAAAGCAAGTGAATAGGTGTAGACTTAACAAACTAAATATGACCAGCCATCAAACCCAGCTGGAATCGATCTTGAACAGTGAACTTGGTTCAAGGTATATTATATTATACACACAACCTAACAGGGGTGGGAATCAAAAAAACATGGTGTACGTATTCTATTGGATTTACCACTAAAGTGAGGAAAAAATCATATAGTGCATTTGTTAAAGGATTACTTTCTGTTATAATTTTTAAGCTAAACAACTAACATATTAAAGTTAATAAACATTAATTAAAACCTACTGACCTATATTTTCTCCAAAACGAAGTTTTATAACGTTCTAAAAGTTATATATTTTATTCGCAGATGATGTCACGTTATCCTGCCCACTATTTTCAGCACTGCATGTTCAAAATACTTAAACCAATAACTTTGTGTTTAAAGCGCCATTTTGAAACCTAGGTATTGTAAATGGATTGGTACAGAGCAAAGGATACCCACGGAATGGGTTTGGAAAACAATTAAATTTGCAGACAAGATTTCTGATATACGGTAGAGATATGTTAATGAAATGCTATTGATAAAAAGTGTATTTGGGGTAATTAGTTAGCAACAGGCATAGAAAATATTTACTTACAGTGGCCCTTTAAACATTGATATCAAACCATTCGTGAAAATACAAAAAATCAGTTGACAAAAAGAAAAGAAAAAGAAAGAAAACAAAATACCAAAAGAAAGTGAGCATACCACATAGAAAATTCCTATTGATCTCAGAGTGCTTGCTTTGAGACAAGGAAGCCACTATACAATTCAAACCTTAACTAGTGATGTCGCGAAAGTGAGCATACCACATAGAAAATTCCTATTGATCTCAGAGTGCTTGCTTTGAGACAAGGAAGCCACTATACAATTCAAACCTTAACTAGTGATGTCACGAACATAAAAATTTGGATTCGCGAACTGCGAACGTGAACTTCCCCAACTGTTCACGAACTGGCGAACCGGGCAAACCGCCATAGACTTCAATAGGCAGGCGAACTTTAAAACCCACAGGGACTCTTTCTGGCCACAATAGTGATGGAAAAGTTGTTTCAAGGGGACTAACACCTGGACTGTGGCATGCCGGAGGGGGATCCATGGCAAAACTCCCATGGAAAATTACATAGTTGATGCAGAGTCTGGTTTTAAGCCATAAAGGGCATAAATCACCTAACATTCCTAAATTGTTTGGAATAACCTGCTTTAAAACATCAGGTATGATGTTGTATTGATCAGGTAGTATAAGGGTTACACCCGCTTCACAGTGACAGGCCAAACTCCCCGTTTAAAGGGGCAGTCTACACCAGAATTTGTATTGTTTTAAAAGATAGATAATCCCTTTATTACCCCATTTCCCAGTTTTGCATAACTAACACATTTATAATAATATACTTTTAACCTCTGTGATTATCTTGTATCTAAGCCTCTGCAAACTGCTCCTTTTTTCAGTTCTTTTGACAGACTTGCAGTCTAGCCAATCAGTGCCTGCTCCCAGATAACTTCTCGTGCACGAGCACAGTGTTATCTATATGAAATACGTGAACTAACACCCTCTAGTGGTGAAAAACTGTTAAAATGCAATCTGAAAGAGGTGAGCTTCAAGGTCTAAGACATTAGCATATGAACCTCCTAGGTTAAGCTTTCAACTAAGAATACCAAGAGAACAAAGCAAAATTGGTGATAAAAGTAAATTGGAAAATTGTTTAAAATTACATGCTCTATCTGAATCATGAAAGTTTATTTTGGCCTAGACTGTCCCTTTTACGCACCGCAAACAACCGCAAACAGTCCATTTGCACAACCGCAAACTCCCCATTTGCACAAGGTTGGATACCATGCTAGCCATGTCCCGTTCCTTGTCCTCACTGATGTCATTTTACGGTCTCTTCCTCCACCCAGCCACGTACAACACCAAGGGTCCCCGAAAGGTGACAACAAGCCCCCTGGGACGCCTGCTGTGTTTGGTCTTCCACCTTCTCAAAGCCACCTTCCTCCTCTGACTCCTCTTCTTCAGAATCCTCTCTCTGCATTGCCTCTCTTTGCATTATTATAAGGTGTGTTAAGTAGTACTATTCCTATCAGTTTAATCCCTGTTAAGTCCCCTATCAGGGGACGTGTTTATGGCATCGATTTTAGGAACCGGGAGATGGAAAAAGATGCTTGGTCAGTCCTCGTACTTCAAATTTGGGGCACTGCGGGAGCAATCTGATATGCCACCAGATAGGAGTGGTGTGTTAAGTAGTTGTATTCTTATCAGTTTAATCCCTGTTACGCTCATGTGTGTAATGCTGCCTGACTGAGACATATCCCTGTTATCTACATCCTCTGGCAATAATGGTTGCACATCACTATCACTCATTTCTTCCAACTGATGTGTAAATAACTCCTCTGACAGATCAAGTGAAGCGGCTGTGGTGCTAGTGTTGGTGGTGGCGGCAGGCGGGCGAGTGGTAACTTGAGAGGTGCCCGAAGCTAAGCTGGAGGAGGATGGTGCGTCAAGGTTTCGAGCGGAAGCTGTAGAAGATTGGGTGTCCTGTGTTAGCCAGTCAACTATGTACTCAGAAATGTTTGAGTTTGGGGTACGTGGCCTCTGAACACTGGGCATTATTCTAGGGCCAAAGGGAATCATAGCACCATGAACACGACGGCCCCTGGCCTGCCTCTGCCTGTCATTTTTTTATCGATTAGTGGTACTATGTGTGCAAGCTACTGTGACAACAGATATGAGTGGCACTGTGCACTAGCAGAAGTTGGCAGAGTAGACGCTGTGGGCTTGACACACACGCTTGCAGACAACTAACTGCTATTCAATCTATTACAGTCAAAATTGTATTTTTTTTTTAATGTACACTACTGTTACACCAGATATGAGTTGCACTGGGGTGACACTGTGCCCTGGCAGGCAAGCACTGAAATGCACACGTGTGAAGGAAACTGACTGCTATTATTTAACACAGTTAAAAAAGTGTTGTTTTTTTTTAAATCTACACTACTGTTACACCAGATATGAGTTGCACTGGGGTGACACTGTGCCCTGGCAGGCAAGCACTGAAATGCACACGTGTGAAGGAAACTGACTGCTATTATTTAACACAGTCAAAAAAGTGTTGTTTTTTTATATTTAAACTACTGTTACACAAGATATAAGTTGCACTGGGGTGACACTGTGCCCTGGCAGGCAGGCACTGAAATGCACACGTGTGAAGGAAACTGACTGCTATTATTTAACACAGACAAAAAAGTGTTGTTTTTTTTAAATCTACACTACTGTTACACCAGATATGAGTTGCACTGGGGTGACACTGTGCCCTGGCAGGCAGGCACTGAAACGCACACGTGTGAAGGAAACTGACTGCTATTATTTAACACAGTCAAAAAAGTGTTTTTTTTTTAAATCTACACTACTGTTACACCAGATATGAGTTGCACTGGGGTGACACTGTGCCCTGGCAGGCAGGCACTGAAACGCAAACGTGTGAAGGAAACTGACTGCTATTATTTAACACAGTCAAAAAAGTGTTGTTGTTTTTATATTTAAACTACTGTTACACCAGATATGAGTTGCACTGGGGTGACACTGTGCCCTGGCAGGCAGGCACTGAAACTCACACGTGTGAAGGAAACTGACTGCTATTATTTAACACAGTCAAAAAAGTGTTGTTTTTTTATATTTAAACTACTGTTACACAAGATATAAGTTGCACTAGGGTGACACTGTGCCCTGGCAGGCAGGCACTGAAACGCACACGTGTGAAGGAAACTGACTGCTATTATTTAACACAGTCAAAAAAGTGTTGTTTTTTTTAAATCTACACTACTGTTACACCAGATATGAGTTGCACTGGGGTGACACTGTGCCCTGGCAGGCAGGCACTGAAACGCACACGTGTGAAAGAAACTGACTGCTATTATTTAACACAGTCAAAAAAGTGTTTTTTTTTTTATATTTAAACTACTGTTACACCAGATATGAGTTGCACTGGGGTGACACTCTGCCCTGGCAGGCAGGCACTGAAACGCACACGTGTGAAGGAAACTGACTGCTATTATTTAACACAGTCGAAAAAGTGTTGTTTTTTTTAAATCTACACTACTGTTACACCAGATATGAGTTGCACTGGGGTGACACTGTGCCCGGTAAGGCAGGCACTGAAACGCACACGTGTGAAGGAAACTGACTGCTATTATTTAAAACAGTCAAAAAAGTGTTGTTTTTTTATATTTAAACTACTGTTACACCAGATATGAGTTGCACTGGGGTGACACTGTGCCCTGGCAGGCAGGCACTGAAACGCACACGTGTGAAGGAAACTGACTGCTATTATTTAACACAGACAAAAAAGTGTTGTTTTTTAAATCTACACTACTGTTACACCAGATATGAGTTGCACTGGGGTGACACTGTGCGCTGGCAGGCAGGCACTGAAACGCACACATGTGAAGGAAACTGACTGCTATTATTTAACACAGTCAAAAAAGTGTTTTTTTAAATCTACACTACTGTTACACCAGATATGAGTTGCACTGGGGTGACACTGTGCCCTGGCAGGCAGGCACTGAAACGCACACGTGTGAAGGAAACTGACTGCTATTATTTAACACAGTCAAAAAAGTGTTGTTTTTTTTAAATCTACACTACTGTTACACCAGATATGAGTTGCACTGGGGTGACACTGTGCCCTGGCAGGCAGGCACTGAAACGCACACGTGTGAAGGAAACTGACTGCTATTATTTAACACAGTCAAAAAAGTGTTGTTTTTTTATATTTAAACTACTGTTACACCAGATATGAGTTGCACTGGGGTGACACTGTGCCCTGGCAGGCAGGCACTGAAATGCACACGTGTAAAGGAAACTGACTGCTATTATTTAACACAGTCAAAAAAGTGTTGTTTTTTTAAATCTACACTACTGTTACACCAGCTATGAGTTGCACTGGGGTGACACTGTGCCCTGGCAGGCAGGCACTGAAATGCACACGTGTGAAGGAAACTGACTGCTATTATTTAACACAGACAAAAAAGTGTTGTTTTTTTTAAATCTACACTACTGTTACACCAGATATGAGTTGCACTGGGGTGACACTGTGCCCTGGCAGGCAGGCACTGAAACGCACACGTGTGAAGGAAACTGACTGCTATTATTTAACACAGTCAAAAAAGTGTTGTTTTTTTTAAATCTACACTACTGTTACACCAGATATGAGTTGCACTGGGGTGACACTGTGCCCTGGCAGGCAGGCACTGAAACGCACACGTGTGAAGGAAACTGACTGCTATTATTTAACACAGTCAAAAAAGTGTTGTTGTTTTTATATTTAAACTACTGTTACACCAGATATGAGTTGCACTGGGGTGACACTGTGCCCTGGCAGGCAGGCACTGAAACTCACACGTGTGAAGGAAACTGACTGCTATTATTTAACACAGTCAAAAAAGTGTTGTTTTTTTAAATCTACACTACTGTTACACCAGATATGAGTTGCACTGGGGTGACACTGTGCCCTGGCAGGCAGGCACTGAAACGCACACGTGTGAAGAAACTGACTGCTATTATTTAACACAGTCAAAAAAGTGTTGTTTTTTAAATCTACACTACTGTTACACCAGATATGAGTTGCACTGGGGTGACACTGTGCCCTGGCAGGCAGGCACTGAAACGCACACGTGTGAAGGAAACTGACTGCTATTATTTAACACAGTCAAAAAAGTGTTGTTTTTTTATATTTAAAATACTGTTACACCAGATATGAGTTGCACTGGGGTGACACTGTGCCCTGGCAGGCAGGCACTGAAACGCACACGTGTGAAGGAAACTGACTGCTATTATTTAACACAGTCAAAAAAGTGTTGTTTTTTTAAATCTACACTACCGTTACACCAGATATGAGTTGCACTGGGGTGACACTGTGCCCGGTCAGGCAGGCACTGAAACGCACACGTGTGAAGGAAACTGACTGCTATTATTTAACACAGTCAAAAAAATGTTGTTTTTTTAAATCTACACTACTGTTACACCAGATATGAGTTGCACTGGGGTGACACTGTGCCCTGGCAGGCAAGCACTGAAACGCACACGTGTGAAGGAAACTGACTGCTATTATTTAACACAGTCAAAAAAGTGTTGTTTTTTTATATTTAAACTACTGTTACACAAGATATAAGTTTCACTGGGGTGACACTGTGCCCTTGCAGGCAGGCACTGAAACGCACACGTGTGAAGGAAACTGACTGCTATTATTTAACACAGTCAAAAAAGTGTTGTTTTTTTAAATCTACACTACTGTTACACCAGCTATGAGTTGCACTGGGGTGACACTGTGCCCTGGCAGGCAGGCACTGAAATGCACACGTGTGAAGGAAACTGACTGCTATTATTTAACACAGACAAAAAAGTGTTGGTTTTTTTAAATCTACACTACTGTTACACCAGATATGAGTTGCACTGGGGTGACACTGTGCCCTGGCAGGCAGGCACTGAAACGCACACGTGTGAAGGAAACTGACTGCTATTATTTAACACAGTCAAAAAAGTGTTGTTTTTTTTTAAATCTACACTACTGTTACACCAGATATGAGTTGCACTGGGGTGACACTGTGCCCTGGCAGGCAGGCACTGAAACGCACACGTGTGAAGGAAACTGACTGCTATTATATAACACAGTCAAAAAAGTGTTGTTGTTTTTATATTTAAACTACTGTTACACCAGATATGAGTTGCACTGGGGTGACACTGTGCCCTGGCAGGCAAGCACTGAAACTCACACGTGTGAAGGAAACTGACTGCTATTATTTAACACAGTCAAAAAAGTGTTGTTTTTTTATATTTAAACTACTGTTACACAAGATATAAGTTGCACTAGGGTGACACTGTGCCCTGGCAAACAGGCACTGAAACGCACACGTGTGAAGGAAACTGACTGCTATTATTTAACACAGTCAAAAAAGTGTTGTTTTTTTAAATCTACACTACTGTTACACCAGATATGAGTTGCACTGGGGTGACACTGTGCCCTGGCAGGCAGGCACTGAAACGCACACGTGTGAAAGAAACTGACTGCTATTATTTAACACAGTCAAAAAAGTGTTTTTTTTTATATTTAAACTACTGTTACACCAGATATGAGTTGCACTGGGGTGACACTGTGCCCGGTCAGGCAGGCACTGAAACGCACACGTGTGAAGGAAACTGACTGCTATTATTTAACACAGTCGAAAAAGTGTTGTTTTTTTATATTTAAACTACTGTTACACCAGATATGAGTTGCACTGGGGTGACACTGTGCCCTGGCAAGCACTGAAACACACACGTGTGAAAAAAACTGACTGCTATTATTTAACACAGTCAAAAAAGTGTTGTTTTTTTATATTTAAACTACTGTTACACCAGATATGAGTTGCACTGGGGTGACACTGTGCCCTGGCAGGCAGGCACTGAAACGAACACGTGTGAAGGAAACTGACTGCCATTATTTAACACAGTCGAAAAAGTGTTGTTTTTTTTAAATCTACACTACTGTTACACCAGATATGAGTTGCACTGGGGTGACACTGTGCCCGGTCAGGCAGGCACTGAAACGCACACGTGTGAAGGAAATTGACTGCTATTATTTAACACAGTCAAAAAAGTGTTGTTTTTTTATATTTAAACTACTGTTACACCAGATATGAGTTGCACTGGGGTGACACTGTGCCCTGGCAGGCAGGCACTGAAACGCACACGTGTGAAGGAAACTGACTGCTATTATTTAACACAGTCAAAAAAGTGTTGTTTTTTTAAATCTACACTACTGTTACACCAGATATGAGTTGCACTGGGGTGACACTGTGCCCTGGCAGGCAGGCACTGAAACGCACACGTGTGAAGGAAACTGACTGCTATTATTTAACACAGTCAAAAAAGTGTTGTTTTTTTTAAATCTACAATACTGTTACACCAGATATGAGTTGCACTGGGGTGACACTGTGCCCTGGCAGGCAGGCACTGAAACGCACACGTGTGAAGGAAACTGACTGCTATTATTTAACACATTCAAAAAAGTGTTGTTTTTTTAAATATTCACTACTGTTACACCAGATATGAGTTGCACTGGGGTGACACTGTGCCCTGGCAAGCACTGAAACACACACGTGTGAAAAAAACTGACTGCTATTATTTAACACAGTCAAAAAAGTGTTGTTTTTTTATATTTAAACTACTGTTACACCAGATATGAGTTGCACTGGGGTGACACTGTGCCCTGGCAGGCAGGCACTGAAACGAACACGTGTGAAGGAAACTGACTGCCATTATTTAACACAGTCGAAAAAGTGTTGTTTTTTTTAAATCTACACTACTGTTACACCAGATATGAGTTGCACTGGGGTGACACTGTGCCCGGTCAGGCAGGCACTGAAACGCACACGTGTGAAGGAAATTGACTGCTATTATTTAACACAGTCAAAAAAGTGTTGTTTTTTTATATTTAAACTACTGTTACACCAGATATGAGTTGCACTGGGGTGACACTGTGCCCTGGCAGGCAGGCACTGAAACGCACACGTGTGAAGGAAACTGACTGCTATTATTTAACACAGTCAAAAAAGTGTTGTTTTTTTAAATCTACACTACTGTTACACCAGATATGAGTTGCACTGGGGTGACACTGTGCCCTGGCAGGCAGGCACTGAAACGCACACGTGTGAAGGAAACTGACTGCTATTATTTAACACAGTCAAAAAAGTGTTGTTTTTTTTAAATCTACAATACTGTTACACCAGATATGAGTTGCACTGGGGTGACACTGTGCCCTGGCAGGCAGGCACTGAAACGCACACGTGTGAAGGAAACTGACTGCTATTATTTAACACATTCAAAAAAGTGTTGTTTTTTTAAATATTCACTACTGTTACACCAGATATGAGTTGCACTGGGGTGACACTGTGCCCTGGCAGGCAGGCACTGAAACGCACACGTGTGAAGGAAACTGACTGCTATTATTTAACACAGTCAAAAAAGTGTTGTTTTTTTATATTTAAACTACTGTTACACCAGATATGAGTTGCACTGGGGTGACACTGTGCCCTAGCAGGCAGGCACTGAAACGCACACGTGTGAAAGAAACTGACTGCTATTATTTAACACAGTCAAAAAAGTGTTTTTTTTTTATATTTAAACTACTGTTACACCAGATATGAGTTGCACTAGGGTGACACTGTGCTCTGGCAGGCAGGCACTGAAACGCACACGTGTGAAGGAAACTGACTGCTATTATTTAACACAGTCAAAAAAGTGTTGGTTTTTTATATTTAAACTACTGTTACACCAGATATGAGTTGCACTGGGGTGACACTGTGCCCTGGCAGGCAGGCACTGAAACGCACACGTGTGAAGGAAACTGACTGCTATTATTTAACACAGTCAAAAAAGTGTTTTGTTTTTTTTAAATCTACACTACTGTTACACCAGATATGAGTTGCACTGGGGTGACACTGTGCCCTGGCAGGCAGGCACTGAAACGCACACGTGTGAAGGAAACTGACTGCTATTATTTAACACAGTCAAAAAAGTGTTTTTTTTTTTTTTAAATCTACACTACTGTTACACCAGATATGAGTTGCACTGGGGTGACACTGTGCCCTGGCAGGCAGGCACTGAAACGCACACGTGTGAAGGAAACTGACTGCTATTATTTAACACAGTCAAAAAAGTGTTGTTTTTTATATTTAAAATACTGTTACACCAGATATGAGTTGCACTGGGGTGACACTGTGCCCTGGCAGGCAGGCACTGAAACGCACATATGTGAAGGAAACTGACTGCTATTATTTAACACAGTCAAAAAAGTGTTGTTTTTTTAAATCTACACTTCTGTTACACCAGATATGAGTTGCACTGGGGTGACACTGTGCCCTGGCAGGCAGGCACTGAAACGCACACGTGTGAAGGAAACTAACTGCTATTATTTAACACAGTCAAAAAAGTGTTGTTTTTTTATATTTATTTAAACTACTGTTACACCAGATATGAATTGCACTGGGGTGACACTGTGCCCGGTCAGGCAGGCACTGAAACGCACACGTGTGAAGGAAACTGACTGCTATTATTTAACACAGTCAAAAAAGTGTTTTTTTTTTATATTTAAACTACTGTTACACCAGATATGAGTTGCACTGGGGTGACACTGTGCCCTGGCAGGCAGGCACTGAAACGCACACGTGTGAAGGAAACTGACTGCTATTATTTAACACAGTCAAAAAAGTGTTGTTTTTTTAAATCTACACTACTGTTACACCAGATATGAGTTGCACTGGGGTGACACTGTGCCCTGGCAGGCAGGAACTGAAACGCACACGTGTGAAGGAAACTGACTGCTATTATTTAACACAGTCAAAAAAGTGTTTTTTTTTTATATTTAAACTACTGTTACACCAGATATGAGTTGCACTGGGGTGACACTGTGCCCTAGCAGGCAGGCACTGAAACGCACACGTGTGAAAGAAACTGACTGCTATTATTTAACACAGTCAAAAAAGTGTTTTTTTTTTATATTTAAACTACTGTTACACCAGATATGAGTTGCACTGGGGTGACACTGTGCCGTAGCAGGCAGGCACTGAAACGCACACGTGTGAAAAAAACTGACTGCTATTATTTAACACAGTCAAAAAAGTGTTTTTTTTATATTTAAACTACTGTTACACCAGATATGAGTTGCACTGGGGTGACACTGTGCTCTGGCAGGCAGGCACTGAAACGCACACGTGTGAAGGAAACTGACTGCTATTATTTAACACAGTCAAAAAAAGTGGGGTTTTTTTATATTTAAACTACTGTTACACCAGATATGAGTTGCACTGGGGTGACACTGTGCCCTGGCAGGCAGGCACTGAAACGCACACGTGTGAAGGAAACTGACTGCTATTATTTAACACAGTCAAAAAAGTGTTGTTTTTTTAAATCTACACTACTGTTACACCAGATATGAGTTGCACTGGGGTGACACTGTGCCCTGGCAGGCAGGCACTGAAATGCACACGTGTGAAGGAAACTGACTGCTATTATTTAACACAGTCAAAAAAGTGTTGCTTTTTTTAAATCTACAATACTGTTACACCAGATATGAGTTGCACTGGGGTGACACTGTGCCCTGGCAGGCAGGCACTGAAACGCACATATGTGAAGGAAACTGACTGCTATTATTTAACACAGTCAAAAAAGTGTTGTTTTTTTAAATCTACACTTCTGTTACACCAGATATGAGTTGCACTGGGGTGACACTGTGCCCTGGCAGGCAGGCACTGAAACGCACACGTGTGAAGGAAACTGACTGCTATTATTTAACACAGTCAAAAAAGTGTTGTTTTTTTATATTTAAACTACTGTTACACCAGATATGAGTTGCACTGGGGTGACACTGTGCCCTAGCAGGCAGGCACTGAAACGCACACGTGTGAAAGAAACTGTCTGCTATTATTTAACACAGTCAAAAAAGTGGTTTTTTTTTATATTTAAACTACTGTTACACCAGATATGAGTTGCACTGGGGTGACACTGTGCTCTGGCAGGCAGGCACTGAAACGCACACGTGTGAAGGAAACTGACTGCTATTATTTAACACAGTCAAAAAAGTGTTTTTTTTTTTTTTAAATCTACACTACTGTTACACCAGATATGAGTTGCACTGGGGTGACACTGTGCCCTGGCAGGCAGGCACTGAAACGCACACGTGTGAAGGAAACTGACTGCTATTATTTAACACAGTCAAAAAAGTGTTGTTTTTTTAAATCTACACTACTGTTACACCAGATATGAGTTGCACTGGGGTGACACTGTGCCCGGTCAGGCAGGCACTGAAACGCACACGTGTGAAGGAAACTGACTGCTATTATTTAACACAGTCAAAAAAGTGTTGTTTTTTATATTTAAAATACTGTTACACCAGATATGAGTTGCACTGGGGTGACACTGTGCCCTGGCAGGCAGGCACTGAAACGCACATATGTGAAGGAAACTGACTGCTATTATTTAACACAGTCAAAAAAGTGTTGTTTTTTTAAATCTACACTTCTGTTACACCAGATATGAGTTGCACTGGGGTGACACTGTGCCCTGGCAGGCAGGCACTGAAACGCACACGTGTGAAGGAAACTAACTGCTATTATTTAACACAGTCAAAAAAGTGTTGTTTTTTTATATTTATTTAAACTACTGTTACACCAGATATGAATTGCACTGGGGTGACACTGTGCCCGGTCAGGCAGGCACTGAAACGCACACGTGTGAAGGAAACTGACTGCTATTATTTAACACAGTCAAAAAAGTGTTTTTTTTTTTTATTTAAACTACTGTTACACCAGATATGAGTTGCACTGGGGTGACACTGTGCCCTGGCAGGCAGGCACTGAAACGCACACGTGTGAAGGAAACTGACTGCTATTATTTAACACAGTCAAAAAAGTGTTGTTTTTTTAAATCTACACTACTGTTACACCAGATATGAGTTGCACTGGGGTGACACTGTGCCCTGGGAGGCAGGAACTGAAACGCACACGTGTGAAGGAAACTGACTGCTATTATTTAACACAGTCAAAAAAGTGTTTTTTTTTTATATTTAAACTACTGTTACACCAGATATGAGTTGCACTGGGGTGACACTGTGCCCTAGCAGGCAGGCACTGAAACGCACACGTGTGAAAGAAACTGACTGCTATTATTTAACACAGTCAAAAAAGTGTTTTTTTTTATATTTAAACTACTGTTACACCAGATATGAGTTGCACTGGGGTGACACTGTGCTCTGGCAGGCAGGCACTGAAACGCACACGTGTGAAGGAAACTGACTGCTATTATTTAACACAGTCAAAAAAAGTGGGTTTTTTTTATATTTAAACTACTGTTACACCAGATATGAGTTGCACTGGGGTGACACTGTGCCCTGGCAGGCAGGCACTGAAACGCACACGTGTGAAGGAAACTGACTGCTATTATTTAACACAGTCAAAAAAGTGTTGTTTTTTTAAATCTACACTACTGTTACACCAGATATGAGTTGCACTGGGGTGACACTGTGCCCTGGCAGGCAGGCACTGAAACGCACACGTGTGAAGGAAACTGACTGCTATTATTTAACACAGTCAAAAAAGTGTTGCTTTTTTTAAATCTACAATACTGTTACACCAGATATGAGTTGCACTGGGGTGACACTGTGCCCTGGCAGGCAGGCACTGAAACGCACACGTGTGAAGGAAACTGACTGCTATTATTTAACACAGTCAAAAAAGTGTTGTTTTTTTAAATCTACACTACTGTTACACCAGATATGAGTTGCACTGGGGTGACACTGTACCCTGGCAGGCAGGCACTGAAACGCACACGTGTGAAGGAAACTGACTGCTATTATTTAACACAGTCAAAAAAGTGTTGTTTTTTTATATTTAACCCCTTAATGACCGAGGACGTGCAGGGTACGTCCTCAAAAAAAAGGCAGTTAACGCCTGAGGACGTACCCTGCACGTCCTCGGTGTGGAAAGCAGCTGGAAGCGATCCTGCTCGCTTCCAGCTGCTTTCCGGTTATTTCAGTGATGCCTCGATATGGAGGCATCCTGCAATAACCTCACATGGCCATCCGATATAGAGAGAGCCACTCTGTGGCCCTCTCTGCACCGGACATCGATGGCCGGTATCGTTGGTGGGTGGGAGCCGAATTGGGAGGCGGGTGGGCGGCCATCGGTGTGCCGCGTGACGTCAAGGGTGGCGCGATATCAGGGGCAGGACCATCGGGGGCGCGCACGGGCGCGCGTGCACGGAGGGTGGCGGGCGGGCGCGTGCACGGGGCGGGAGCGGGTGGGAACCGCTACACTACGGGAAAATCTTTTAATAAAACCTGCCTAATCTTGTTTGTGCAAAAGCACAAAAAGTGATCGTGGAGGGGTGGGGGGTTGGTTTTGTGTGTGGGGAAGCTACACTACAGAAACTTTAAACAAATTTAAAAAAAAAACAATTTTTTCTTCTAAACTGGGTACTGGCAGACAGCTGCCAGTACCCAAGATGGCGCCCATTAAGTTAGAGTGGGAGGGGATAGAGCTGTTTGGGGGGGGGGGGGTCAGTGAGGTTGGGGGCTAAGGGTGGATAGTACACAGCAGCATATGTAAATATGCTTAAAAAAATCATTAAAAAAAAATATATAGCTTTTATTTTAGTACTGGCAGACTTTCTGCCAGTACTTAAGATGGCGGGGACAATTGTGGGGTGGGGGAGGGAAGAGATCTGTTTGGGAGGGATCAGGGGGTCTGATGTTTCAGGTGGGAGGCTGAGCTCTACACTAAATCTAATATTAACCCTGCAAGCTCCCTACAAGCTACCTAATTAACCCCTTCACTGCTAGCCATAATACACGTGTGATGCGCAGCGGCATTTAGCGGCCTTCTAAATACCAAAAAGCAACGCCAAAGCCATATATGTCTGCTGTTTCTGAACAAAGGGGATCCCAGAGAAGCATTTACAACCATTTGTGCCATAACTGCACAAGCTGTTTGTAAATGATTTCAGTGAGAAACCTAAAATTGTGAAAAATTTTAAGTTTTTTTTAATTTGATCGCATTTGGCGGTGAAATGGTGGCATGAAAATACCAAAATGGGCCTAGATCAATACTTTGGGTTGTCTACTAAAAAAAAATATATACATGTCAATGAATATTCAGAGATTCCTAAAAGATATCAGTGTCCCAATGTAACTAGCGCTAATTTTGAAAAAAAAAATGGTTTGGAAATAGCAAAGTGCTACTTGTATTTATGGCCCTATAACTTACAAGAAAAGCAAAGAAGATGTAAACATTGGGTATTTCTAAACTCAGGACAAAATTTAGAAACTATTTAGCATGGGTGTTTTTTGGTGGTTGTAGATGTGTAACAGATTTTGGGGGTCAAAGTTAGAAAAAGTGTTTTTTTTCAATTTTTCCTCATATTTTATAATTTTTTTATAGTAAATTATAAGATATAATAAAAATAATGGTATCTTTAGAAAGTCCATTTAATGGCGAGAAAAACTGTATATAATATGTGTGGGTACAGTAAATGAGTAAGAAGAAAATTACAGCTAAACACAAACACCGCAAAAATGTAAAAATAGCCTTGGTCCCAAACGGACAGAAAATGGAAAAGTGCTGCGGTCATTAAGGGGTTAAACTACTGTTACACCAGATATGAGTTGCACTGGGGTGACACTGTGTCCGGTCAGGCAGGCACTGAAACGCACACGTGTGAAGGAAACTGACTGCTATTATTTAACACAGTCAAAAAAGTGTTTTTTTTATATTTAAACTACTGTTACACCAGATATGAGTTGCACTGGGGTGACACTGTGCCCTGGCAGGCAGGCACTGAAACGAACACGTGTGAAGGAAACTGACTGCTATTATTTAACACAGTCAAAAAAGTGTTGTTTTTTAAATCTACACTACTGTTACACCAGATATGAGTTGCACTGGGGTGACACTGTGCCCTGGCAGGCAGGCACTGAAACGCACACGTGTGAAGGAAACTGACTGCTATTATTTAACACATTCAAAAAAGTGTTGTTTTTTTAAATATTCACTACTGTTACACCAGATATGAGTTGCACTGGGGTGACACTGTGCCCTGGCAGGCAGGCACTGAAACGCACACGTGTGAAGGAAACTGACTGCTATTATTTAACACAGTCAAAAAAGTGTTGTTTTTTTATATTTAAACTACTGTTACACCAGATATGAGTTGCACTGGGGTAACACTGTGCCCTAGCAGGCAGGCACTGAAACGCACACGTGTGAAAGAAACTGACTGCTATTATTTAACACAGTCAAAAAAGTGTTTTTTTTTTTATATTTAAACTACTGTTACACCAGATATGAGTTGCACTGGGGTGACACTGTGCTCTGGCAGGCAGGCACTGAAACGCACACGTGTGAAGGAAACTGACTGCTATTATTTAACACAGTCAAAAAAGTGTTGGTTTTTTATATTTAAACTACTGTTACACCAGATATGAGTTGCACTGGGGTGACACTGTGCCCTGGCAGGCAGGCACTGAAACGCACACGTGTGAAGGAAACTGACTGCTATTATTTAACACAGTCAAAAAAGTGTTGTTTTTTTAAATCTACACTACTGTTACACCAGATATGAGTTGCACTGGGGTGACACTGTGCCCTGGCAGGCAGGCACTGAAACGCACACGTGTGAAGGAAACTGACTGCTATTATTTAACACAGTCAAAAAAAGTGTTTTTTTTTAATCTATACTACTGTTACACCAGATATGAGTTGCACTGGGGTGACACTGTGCCTTGGTAGGCAGGCACTGAAACGCACACGTGTGAAGGAAACTGACTGCTATTATTTAACACAGTCAAAAAAGTGTTTTTTTTTTTAAATCTACACTACAGTTACACCAGATATGAGTTGCACTGGGGTGACACTGTGCCTTGGCAGGCAGGCACTGAAACGCACACGTGTGAAGGAAACTGCTATTATTTAACACAGTCAAAAAAGTGTTTTTTTTTAAATTTACACTACTGTTACACCAGATATGAGTTGCACTGGAGTGACACTGTGCCCTGGCAGGCACTGAAACGCACACGTGTGAAGGAAACTGACTGCTATTATTTAACACAGTTAAAAAAGTGTTTTTTTTTTTAAATCTACACTACTGTTACACCAGATATGAGTTGCACTGGGGTGACACTGTGCCCTGGCAGGCAGGCATTGAAACGCACACATGTGAAGGAAACTGACTGCTATTATTTAACACAGTCAAAAAAAGTGTTGTTTTTTTAAATCTACACTACTGTTACACCAGATATGAGTGGTGGCACTGGGCAAGTGGCAGGCAGGCAACTGCAATTAGATTACACAGGAAAAAAAAAAAGCAGCCCTAAAAAGGGCTTTTTGGGGTGCTGTCCTTACAGCAGAGATCGGATGAGTCCTTCAGGACTGTAGTGGACACTGAATACACTAGCCTAGCTATCGATTTCCCTATTAATCAGCAGCAGCTACACTGTCCCTCCTCTCCCTAAGAATGCAGCTTCCGAATGAATCTAAAATGGATGCTGTCCAGGAGGTAGGAGGGTCTGGGAGGGAGGGTCTGCTGCTGATTGGCTGGAATGTGCCTGCTGACTGTGAGGTACAGGGTCAAAGTATTACTCAATGATGACGAAAAGGGGGCAGATCGAACATTGCATATGTTCGCCCACCGTAGCGAACACGAACATGCTATGTTCGCTGGGATCTATTCGCCAGCGAACTATTCGCGACATCACTAACCTTAACCACTTTACAAAATGAATATAAGTTTAAAGTGAGGTCTTATGGACTAAAGATTTTTCTTCTTTGCCTGCTCCTTCCCTTTTCCTTTACCCCTGCTTATATACCTATAGCCAATTCCCCTCTCCCACCTACCAAGACTTCACAGTTTAGTCAAAAAATACCTAATAGACCTTTTATAAGGAGCTCAATAGAAAGGAAGGGAGCCCAGGAGAAGAGAAATAGGAAAAATAGTTTTTTCTCTTTTTTATTTAAACTATATTTTTTTTTACCCCTCTCCTTCTTTTAAAGAGGAACTCCGCCTCAAACCTTTAAAATTAAAGGTGTCAGATTGGGTAGGATAAACAGGGAGAGAGATTGCAAAATTATTAGATATCTAAAAGCTTTCCATAACAATTATTCTGTGTATAGATATTGTAGCCCCTTATTAAATACTGAGCCTGTATATTCCTGACCAGTATTTTTACCAGCTCTGTAGGTTTAGTTTATCTTTACCTACTACACAGATCAAATTCTCCTGTATTATATACAACATTAAGCTCCTCAAAGTACTGTTATTCTCAGAAACCTTTTCCCCACAGATTTGTACTAGGTCAGGGTTATGCTCGGACCTTCCCTTTACAAATTGGTTATTGCTATAACAATCAGGATTGGGGGTTATTCAAGTAGGGAAAAAAGTTATTTTGTTTCCCTTTAAAGCCTGTTTAATCCTTCAGATTTTAGATTTGTATAGGTTGAACTCGATGGACTTCAGTCTTTTTTCAACCTTATCTACTATGTTACTATGTTACTATGTTAGATTAGGTAAAACACTTTAATATTTAAATGTTGCCAGTTTTTAATAAAAGGCAATGTCTCTTTGGCATGTCTTTATGTAGAAATGTCCCAAAACTCCTCTATAGAGCGCGGGCAGACAAGCCCTCTATAGCAAGGACAGCAATAGGCCTTTGTTTTCCTCCCAGTCCATGGATAGTTTAAATATAGGAGCCGAGAGAGGTTATAATTGAAAATAGGGGAGAACCTGCTTTTCCTCCACTTTTGAGGCGATTACACCCCCTCCAGCTCGCTATGCCCCAAGATAACAGAGTATTTGGCTGTTATTTAGTATGGTCTTATATGGAGATAGACAAACAGTCTTACCAGACCGGGCAGTAAAGACCTTGCCCCAGCAACTAGATCTACTCCGGTATCCTCCGGTATCGACACACCAACGGTTCGCACTGTTCTTACCAGCGGTTCCGGTTAACGAATACACACTTCCTGCGTGACACACTTCCTGTGTCAGGGCACCAAACTTTCCCAGCTGTAGGTCCTAGAGGGGGAATTGCCAGTCGCGGTAAGATGAAAGGGCCGCCAATCCCGGACACCTCCGTGATCGCCGCCTCAGCTACTGCAGACTTGTCTCCACTCCCCTTCTAGGCATTCGGTCAGGTATTTCCACAAGGTAGCTTGCTTATCTTTAGGTAGGCTGCTTTCATGCAGGAACGCCGTTCGGCGTCACGACTCTGCTCCTGAGTCAATCTGCAGTTATGGTACCGGCATCTGCTGTGAACCATCCAGGCCAAGTAATGTCTCACCGGCCAAGGAAAAACGTAGGTGGGGGATGTTCGATCTTGCCCTTCACATCAGAGCACTGTGCTAGCGTCCTAGTTGCTGCTAGCTCCTCCCCTTCCGGTCAACTCCCACCCACTTTTTATCTTTTAACGTCGGGTTTGTAAAAACCTGTAATACCAGCGCTGTATGTAAGTGAGCGGTGAGAGAAAACTGCTAGTTAGCACCGCATAGCTCATAACGTAAGACTCGTAATCTAGCCTATAATTTTTTATAATGGGAATTTAAATTTTTTTTGGTGTTTTTTTTTTTTTTTTTTAATGGGCTTTAAAAGAGTTGAATGCCCATACAAATGCCCTTTTTGGGGCAATGGGTAGATTAGTTTTATTTATTTTTATTTAGTGGGTTTGGGGGGGTTATAATATTAGGGGAAGTTTGTTTTTATTTTTTGCAAAAGAGCTGTTAACTTTAGGGCAATGCCCTTCAAAAGGTCCTTTTGAATAGGAATAATTGTATTATTTTGGATAATTTTGTTTGTTATTTTTTGTAATGGTAGTTTTTTTATTTTTTGTGATTTTAGTGTTTTATATGTTTTAATTTTTTTGTAATGTTAGTTTTTTTTATTTTTAGTAATGTTAGGTTTTTTTAATTTTTAGTAATGTTAGGTTTTATTAGTTTAAGCTTAGGTTTTATTTTTATTTCACAGGTAAGTTTGTATTTATTTTTAAATAGGTAGTTAGTTAATAATTGTAACTTTAATTTAGGTCTATTTTAATTATGTTAAAGTTAGGGGGTGTTAGGTTTAGGGGTTAATATAGTTTAATTTAGCTAGTTGCGATGTGGGGGGCAGCAGTTTAGAGGTTAAGCGGTTAATATGTTTAGTTAGTGTTGGCAAAGTGGGGGTACAGCGTTTTAGAGGTTAATAGGTTTAGTTAGTGTTGGCGATGTGGGGTACGATGGTTTAGGGGTTAATAGCTTTATTTTGTGTTTTATTTAGTGTTTGCGATAACGGGGAACGGCGCTTTAGAGGTTAATAGGTTTAGTTAGTGTTAGCGATCTTGGGGTACGCTGGTTTAGGGGTTAATATGTTTTGTTAGTGTTGGTGATGTGGGGGTACGGTGGTTTATAGGTTAATAGGTTTAGTTAGTGTTGGCGGTGTGGAGGTATGCCGGTTTAGGGGTTAATAGCTTTATTTAGTGTCAGTGATGTGGGTGACCGTGGTTTTAGATAATTTTGTTTCGGGAATAAGCGGCAAATTAGATATCTGAAGTTAAATTGTTTTTTCAAATCCTTTCGTTTTTTCATATGCATTATTCTATTCTGAAGTTTAAAATAGAATAATGAATATGAATAAAGAATGGATCTGAAATAAAGAACGGACCCGAAAAAAACTATTTAGCTTAACTTAACTAATTTGCCAAAACTATTTTTTTTTTAACTTAACTAAACTAATTTGCCGAAACTAAATTATGAAAACAAAACCAAATTCTTAACATTGCACGTCTAGTTTTTTTTTTTTTTTTTTTTAAACGGGGAATTAGAATAGGAATAACTTTTATTATTTTGGATAATTTCATTTGTAATTTTTTGTAATGGTAGTTTTTTTTATTTCTTTCATCTAATTGGCAAGAGTCCATGAGCTAGTGACATATGGGCTATACAATCCTACCAGGAGGGGCAAAGTTTCCCAAACCTCAAAATGCCTATAAATACACCCCTCACCACACCCACAATTCAGTTTTACAAACTTTGCCTCCTATGGAGGTGGTGAAGTAAGTTTGTGCTTAGATTCTACGTTGATATGCGCTTCTCAGCATTTTGAAGCTCGATTCCAATCAGAGTACAGCGAATGTCAGAGGGTTGTGAAGGGAGTACCACCTATTGAATGCAATGGTTTTCCTCACGGGAGATCTATTTCATAGGTTCTCTGTTAACGGTCATAGAGATTCATCTCCTACCTCCCTTATTCAGATCGACGATATACTCTCATATTCCATTACCTCTACTGATAACTGTTTCAGTACTGGTTTGGCTATCTGCTATATGTGGATGGGTGTCTTTTGGTAAGTATGTTTTCATTACTTAAGACACTCTCAGCTATGGTTTGGCACTTTATGTATTAATATAAAGTTCTAAATATATGTATTGTACTTATATTTGCCATGAGTCAGGTTTATGTATATTTCCTTTTTTGCAGACTGTCAGTTTCATATTTGGGAAAAGCATATTTAGGAAAATATTTTTTCTTACCTTGGGTATAGTCTTTTTTCTATTGACTGTTTTCTCTTTAAATTGCTCACGAGGGCGCAAAATGCCGAAGTTTATTGCATCATTCTTGGCGTGAGAATTTTTTTGGTGCAAAGTTACGTCCGATGACGCAAATTCGTAATTTCCGGCGTCTTAGTTGATGCCGAGTTCCTTGCTCAAGGTTGCGTCATCAATGACGTAAGTGTGTCATTTCCGGATGTTGTTAGTGGCAAAAAAAATTCAGTTACGTTGTGCGTCATTCTTGCCGCCAAATAATTTCATTATTTAAAACCCCATTCCTATGTGACTCTTGCCTTTTACTATGTTAGAGGGTTATGCTGTTTGCATTTTTTTCCCATTCCTGAAACTGCCATATAAGGAAATTGATAATTTTGCTTTATATGTTGTTTTTTCTCTTACACTTTCAAGATGTCTCAATCTGACCCTGTTTCAGAAACCACTGTTGGAACCCTGCTGCCTGATAACAATTCTACCAAAGCTAAGTGCATTTGTTATAAATTTATGGAGATTATATCTCCAGCTGTGGTATGTAATAGTTGTCATGATAAGCTTTTACATGCAGAGAATGTGTCGATCAATAATAGTAATATGCCTGTTGTTCCTTCAACATCTAATGTACAAGATATACCTGTGAATATAAAAGATTTTATTGCTGATGCGATTCAGAAGTCTTTATCTGCCATTCCGCCTTCTAATAAACGTAAAAGGTCTTTTAAAACTTCTCATAAAGTTGATGACATTTCTAATGACCGACAACATACTGAATTATCCTCATCTGACGAGGATCTATCCGATTCAGAAGATCCTTCCTCATATATTGACACTGACAAATCTACTTATTTATTTAAAATGGAGTATATTCGTTCCTTGTTAAAAGAAGTGTTGATTACATTGGATATTGAGGAAACTAGTCCTCTTGATATTAAAACTAGTAAATGTTTAAATTCTGTTTATAAACCTCCTCTGGTTACTCCAGAGGTTTTTCCAGTTCCTGATGCTATTTCTGATATGATTTCTAAGGAATGGAATAGGCCTGGTACTTCTTTTATTCTTTCTTTAAGGTTTAAAAAAATTGTATCCTTTGCCAGCAGTTAGATTGGAGTTTTGGGAAAAGATCCCCAAAGTTGATGGGGCTATTTCTACTCTTGCTAAATGTACTGCTATTCCTATGGAAGATAGTACTTCCTTTAAAGACCCTTTAGATAGGAAACTTGAATCTTATCTAAGGAAAGCTTATTTATATTCTGGTCATCTCCTCAGGTCTGCCATTTCTATGACTGTTGTTGCAACTGCATCAACTTTTTGGTTGGAAAGTTTAGCGCAACAGGAAACGGATTCCGATTTGTCTAGCATTGTTCAGTTGCTTCAACATGCTAATCATTTTATTTGTGATGCCATTTTTGATATCATCAAAATTGATGTTAAATCTATGTCTTTAGCTATTTTAGCTAGAAGAGCTTTGTGGCTTAAATATTGGAATGCTGACATGGTATCTAAGTCTAGATTACTATCTCTCAAAACATTTGGGCAGATTCTGTCCAAAATCATTGGATTCAGAGTATTGTCTCTCAAGGGTATCAAATAGGATTCAGAGTAAGACCTCCTGTGAGAAGGTTTTTTCTCTCACACATCCCAGTAAATCCAGTAAAGGCTCAAGCTTTTCTGAAGTGTGTTTCAGACCTGGAGCTTTCAGGGGTAATCATACCAGTACCGTTTCAGGGTCTGGGGTTTTATTCAAATCTATTCATTGTCCCAAAGAAAGAAAATTATATCAGGCCAGTTCTGGATCTGAAAATTTTGAATTGTTATGTAAGTGTGCCAACTTTCAAAATGGTGAGTATAAGGACTATTCTGCCTTTTATTCAGCAAGGGCGTTATATGTCCACAATAGACTTACAGGATGCATATCTTCATATTCCGATTCATCCAGATCATTACTAGTTTCTGAGATTCTCTTTTCTAGACAAGCATTACCAATTTGTTGCTCTTCTGTTTGGCCTAGCGACAGCTCCAAGAATCTTTTCAAAGGTTTTCGGTGCCCTAATCTCTGTAATCAGAGAATGGTGTATTGCAGTATTTCCTTATTTGGATGATATCTTGGTACTAGCTTAGTCTTTACATTCTGCAGAATATCACATGAATCAACTAGTGTTGTTTCTTCAAAGACATGGTTGGAGGATCAATTTACTAAAAAAGTTCTTTGATTCCTCAGACAAGGGTCACCTTTTTAGGTTTCCAGATAGATTCAGTGCCCATGACTCTGTCTCTAACAGACAAGAGACAATTAAAATTGGTTTCAGCTTGTTGGAACCTTCAGTCTCAGTCATTCCCTTCAGTGGCTATGTGCATGGAAGTTTTAGGTCTCATGACTGCAGCATCGAACGCGATCCCCTTTGCTCATTTTCATATGAAACCTCTCCAGCTTTGTATGCTGAATCAATGGTGCAGGGATTATACAAAGATATCACAAATTATATCCTTAAATCCCAATTTTCGACTCTCTCTGACTTGGTGGTTAGATCACCATCGTATAGTTCAAGGGGCCTCTTTTGTTCATAGACCTGGCCTGTGATCACAACAGATTGAAGTCTTTCAGGTTGGGGAGCTGTCTGGGGATCTCTGACAGCACAAGGGATTTGGAAACCTCAAGAGACAAGGTTACCAATAAATATTTTAGAACTCTGTGCTATCTTCAGGGCTCTTCAGGTGTGGCCTCTGTTGAAAAGCGAACCATTCATTTGTTTTCAGACAGACAATATCACAACTGTGGCATATGTCAATCATCAGGGTGGGACTCACAGTCCCCAAGCCATGAAAGAAGTATCTTGGATACTTGCTTGGGCGGGATCCAGCTCCTGTCTAATTTCTGCGGTTCATATCCCAGGTATAGAAAATTGGTAAGTGGATTATCTCAGCCCTCAGACTTTACATCCAGGGGAGTTGTCGCTCCATCCAGATGTGTTTTCTCAGATTGTTCAGATGTGGGGTCTTCCAGAAATAGATCTGATGGCTTCCCATCTAAACAAGAAACTTCTCAGGTACCTGTCCAGGTCCAGGGATCCTCAGGCGGAAGCAGTGTATGGGTTAGCAGTTACTTGGTGTTACCAACCTGCTTATCTTCCCGCCTCTAGTTCTTCTTCCAAAAATGATTTCCAAAATCATCATGGAACAATTGTTTGTGTTGCTGGTAGCTCCAGCATGGCCTCACAGGTTTTGGTATGCGGATCTTGCTCGGATGTTCAGCTGCCAACCTTGGCCACTTCCATTAAGGCTAGACCTTCTATCTCAAGGTCCGTTTTTCCATCAGTATCTCAAATCATTAAATTTGAAGGTATGGAAATTGAACGCCTAGTGCTTAGTCATAAAGGTTTCTCTGACTCAGTGATTAATACTATGCTACATGTGCGTAAATCTGTTTCTAGAAAGATTTATTATCGAGTTTGGAAGACTTATATTTCATGGTGTTCTTCTCATAAATTCTCCTGACATTCTTTTAGGATTCCTAGAATTTTACAGTTTCTTCAGGATGGTTTGGATAAAGGTTTGTCTGCAAGTTCCTTAAAGGGACAAATCTCTGCTCTTTCTGTTTTATTTCACAGAAAGATTGCTAAGCTTCCTGATATTCACTGTTTTGTACAGGCTTTGGTCCGTATCAAGCCTGTCATTAAATCAATCTCTCCTCCTTAGAGTCTTAATTTGGTTTTGAAGGCCTTACAGGCTCCTCCTTTGGAGCCTATGCATTGGACATTAAACTACTTTCTTGGAAAGTGTTGTTCCTTTTGGCCATCTCTTCTGCTAGAAGAGGTTCTGAATTTTCTGCTCTTTCTTGTGAATCTTCTTTTCTGATTTTCCATCAGATTAAGGCAGTTTTGCGGACTTCATTTAAATTCTTACCTAAGGTTGTGAATTCTAACAACATTAATAGATCATTTTTTGTCCCTTCTTTGTGTCCTAATCCTAAGAATTCTTTGGAAAAATCCTTGCATTCTTTGGATGTGGTAAGAGCTTTGAAATATTATGTTGAAGCTACTAAAGATTTCAGGAAGACTTCAAGTCTATTTGTTTTCTTTTCTGGTTCTAAGAAAGGTCAGAAGGCTTCTGCCATTTCCTTGGCATCTTGGTTAAAGCTTTTTTTATTTTTTTATTAAAACAACAAGCTTTATTTGTGGCAAGACAATTTGTACAATAAATTCTGTAACATTGCTTTACACACATGGATAAACATTACATTTAACATTGTATCAAGAGCCATATTGTGGGCCAGTGCATCAGGATCAATGTTAAGTCCCAAATCGAGACAAAGGATCAGTGTGAGATGCGCTGTGTGGTCTTGACCATCATTATGAATAAAGCAGTAACTGTTTAAAAAACAAGGTGCTTGCTGTAAAGAGCAGAGATGTTCTAAGTATATGTAACAAGGATTTATAAGCTTAAAGTAATCGTGTCATTTATAGTGTATAATTTATACATCAGGCATACTAACTATCAACTATGAGGCTCAGTTTTTCATCTACACATAGCTGAGCGTATCATGGTGCCTTACGTATTCACACAAAAGTGTATAAGGAGTGAGAGAGAAGATGGAAGAGGGGAGGGGTAAAGGAGTAATAGAGGCATAAGGAGAAAAAGAAAAAAAAAAGGGGGGGGGGAGGGGAGAGTGGGGTTATAGGGATAATGGGGGAGATGGCCGGAAGGGCCCAGGGGAAGAGTCAAGAGGTGAAGGGAGAAATATGATAGAGATGGCGTAGGGGGCAAGGGTATATTGGGTAGCACGCGCCAGGTCTGTTGAGTCCTAATAGTCTGAGTTATATTCCCCTACCCTCCCAGGTCAGGACCATCATTTCATGTGTGGCTATCCTCCCAGTTTTTAGAAAGTGATATCTCTCCAGTCCGAGTGAGTCCCCCACCCTGAGCCTCCACTCCTGTAGGGTTGGGGTCCGCAAGCTTTTCCAATGAGCAGGGATAAGCGCCTTCGCGCAATTTAACATTAGTAGGAAAAGGAAGTATTTGTCCTCTACAACTATCTTGGGGAACCCATGAGATAGCAAGTAACTGGGGTTTGGGGGAATTATAATCTTCAGAAGTTTGCTCATTGTTCCCAGCACCTCCTCCCAGTACAATATTATGTGCGGGCACTCCCACCAGATGTGGAGAATTGTTCCCTCCTCCCCACACCCCCTCCAGCGATCCCCCCCCACCTCAGGGTAGATCTTGCGAAGCCTGGAAGGAGTTAGATACCAGCGGCTCAGGAGCTTGTAATGCATTTCCTGCACTTTCGCTGAAAGAGAGGCTTTCTTAGCTCTCGTGAAGATCTTGGACCAGTCTTCAGCCGATATTTCTGTCTTTAGTTCCGTCTGCCAGGCTATTGCATATGACGGAAGTTTCAGACCATCTCCAGCTAGTAGGATTTTGTATAGCTGCGAGATTAGATGGATTGGAGTCTGAGTCATTACACATAGCTTTTCAAATTGCGTTCTTTGTCTGGTGAGTGCATTGCGTTCTCTGTGAGAATTCAAGTAATGCGCTATTTGAGCGCGTCGGTACCAGGACCTAAACATTTCAGGATCCCACTCAAGTAGGTCATTCTGCGGTTTGAGCTGTCCATCATATAGGAAATTCGAGATTGCAGCCTCGGCTAGGGTATGATTAGTACCCTGCGAATAAGGTTTAATTTCCATACCAAGGTCTGGATTGTCTCTGACTGGTATGTTCGGGGAAGTTCTCGTCGACACAGGGGAGTCTCCAGATACGATTTTGTCCCAGATAGCAAATGTGTCAGCGATCATAGGATACGTGGAAACAGCCCTCGGCCGGTTCCCCTGCGATACCCATGCCAGCGCGCCCACGTTTCTGCTGTTAAGAATATCATTGTCCATCTGAATCCAATGTCTGTTAGAGGAGTTTCCGCGCCACTCTACTATCCGCTGTAAGAAGATAGCTCTCTGATACTCTCTCAGCAATGGTACTCCCAATCCTCCCCTCTCTCTAGGAAGATAGATGGTACTCCGCTTAATTCTCGGCCTGATCCCATTCCATACATACGTTTCTATTGCAGTTTGAATTTGCCGAAGGTAAGGAGAAGCTGCCGAGGCCGGAACAGTCTGCATTATATAGAGTATTCTTGGAAGAATATTCATTTTTACCACTCCAATGCGACCCATCCATGAAATGGTCTTCTTCTTCCAATTAAGTAGATCCTTAAGAACATCATCTCGGATACCTCCGTAGTTCAACTCGATTATCTCTGTAATGTTAGGCGTGATGATGATGCCTAGATATTTGATTTTGTGTTCCTCCACTCTTATCGGACACCCTGATTTGTTGCCAATAAAGGCCTCAGTGGGTTCTGTGATATTTAATATCTCAGATTTAGTAGGGTTGAGGAGGAAGTTCGAAAACCTTCCGAATACCTCAAATTCCCCCAGTGCAACTCTCAGAGAGTATCCCGAGTCTGAGAGAGTAAGGAGGACATCGTCCGCATACATAGACAATTTATGTTCTACTCTGCCCACGACAATCCCCCTCACTCCCCGATTATCTCTGATTCTGCTCGCCAACACTTCAATGGTCAGGGCAAAGAGAAGGGGCGATAGAGGACAGCCCTGTCTCGTACCGTTTCTGATCAGAAAGGTCTCCGAGACAGTACCGTTAACCCGCACTTTTGTGTTAGGGGCAGAGTACAGTGACATTGCCTTATTAATGAAGCTCTGACCAAACCCGAATTTAAGGAGCGTTAGACGAATAAAATTCCAGCTGACCCGGTCAAACGCTTTTTCTGCGTCTGTTGTGACCAGGGCCAGAGGTATCTTGCATTCGTGAGCGTGGGTTATCAACTGTAACACCTTCAAGGTGTTGTCTCTGGCCTCTCGGGAAGGGATGAACCCCACTTGCTCTGTGGAGATCAGGTCTGGCAAAAATTTATTTAGCCGAGTGACCAGGACCTTTGCCAATATCTTCACGTCCGAATTAAGGAGAGATATTGGCCTGTAGCTTTCAGGCCTATCAGGAGGTTTTCCAGGCTTATGAATCACTGCAATATGGGCTTCAAGCATAGAACCCGGTAAGTCTGGGTTGTCAGTAAGGTCATTGAACATTCTCACTAGTTTCGGAACTAAAATGTCCGCATTAAGCTTATAATATTTGAGACCAAAGCCATCTGGTCCCTGGGATTTTCCCGATGGGAGGCCTTTTATTGCTTTATGCACCTCTTCGTTTGTGAACGGGGAGTCCAAGGAATCTGAATCCACTTCTGACAGTCTGGGAAGCTCGGTGCCTCCCAGATAAGTCTGAGCATTTACAATATCGCTCCCCTGTGCACCCGGTGCCCATCCCGCCTGGTCGGGTGTGTGCAGGTTATACAGAGATTCATAATATGTCCTGAAGACCTCCGCAATGGAGTTACCATCGGATTTGACTATGCCCTGCGCATCTGACATATGGTGTATATATGCCTTGACTCTTTTCCTCGCGATTGCTCTTGCCAAAAGCTTTCCAGGCTTATCCCCCTGCTCATAGTACAGTTGTTTTAAAATTAGTGCTTGCTTTTGATATCCCTCCTGCAAGAACTGAAGCAATTTTTTCCTGGTTTCTGTTAAGTGATCTAGTCGGGTTTCATCTTGTGGATACTTTTTAGGAGTGGTCTCAGCTTGCTCTACCTGAGATAGAAGTCTGGCGTAACGCTCTCTTCCCAATCTCTTGAGTTTTGCTTTTTGCTTGATAAGCAAGCCTCTGATGGTGCACTTATGTGCTTCCCATATTGTAGTGGCCTTCAAACGGTCGCTGTCATTTATTAGGAAATACTCTGCTATAGCCCCCTTAACATCCAGATTAAATATTGTGTCTGCTAGTAGTGTGTCGTCCAACTTCCACACGAAAGGTGTGATTGGTGTGGTGGGCCATTGGATTGAGCAGCCCATCGGGGCGTGATCTGACCAAGTGATCGCGTGAATATTGCTACTTTTCAGAACAATAAGACCCGTGGAGCTGGTGTATAAATAGTCAATGCGAGAGTATTTCCAATGTGGATGCGAGTAAAAAGTGAAGTTTTTGGCCTGTGGATGGTGTGTGCGCCAGATATCATGCAACGCAAGTTCCGCAAGTGTTGCAGTCATATGCTTACGAACTTTCTGTGGAGCGCTGGATATGCCATCAGAGGTGTCGAGGGAGGGATCAAGGGGAGCATTAAAGTCTCCGCCGAGAAATAGTACACCAATCTGCATTTCAAGAATCTTATGGGAGACTCTTTGGAGAAAGAGGTGCTGGGACACATTAGGGCAGTAAATATTTGCTAATGTTATGGGCCTGTTGTGTATTGTACCAGTAAGGAGCAGGAATCTACCCTCAGGGTCTCGATGAATTTGTGATAGTGAGAAGTGGGTGCCTACACGAAAGAGTATTCCCACCCCGTTTTTCTTTTCAGGACCCGAAGCAAAATAAGCATTCGGATAAGAGCGATCTAACCATTTTGGTTCATGCTTAATGGAGAAGTGAGTTTCTTGTAGATAAATTATATCACCTCCCATTCTCTGTAAGTCTCTGAGCACTATAGAGCGTTTGTTTGGGCTATTTAAACCTTTTGTGTTGATGGTGATAAGCTCTAGTGGGTGGGGCCCGGGGGCTAATAGTCGCTGCGGCATCATGGGAACGGAGGGCCGGCAACGAGGATCCAGAAATAAGGCCACAAGAGGGAGAAGCAAGGAGGGGCAGCGCAAAGATGATGGGGGAGGGAAGAAGGGACGGTAATGATAGGAGAGGGAAGAGGGGCGAGGGAGCAGAGGGAAGGAGAAAAAAAAAAAAGGGCTTCTATATCAAATCTAGGTAAACAGTAAGTTAGCCGTGGAAGGGTGAGGGAACACCACAGCTGGAAAAGGTTGTCAGAAGGGTACAGTGCAAGAAGACAGAAAAGGAAAAAGATGTCCCCCAGATGGAGGACCAATTAAGCATTAACCCCTTAATGACCGCAGCACTTTTCCATTTTCTGTCCGTTTGGGACCAAGGCTATTTTTACATTTCTGTGGTGTTTGTGTTTAGCTGTAATTTTCCTCTTACTCATTTACTGTACCCACACATATTATATACCGTTTTTCTCGCCATTAAATGGACTTTCTAAAGATACCATTATTTTCATCATATCTTATAATTTACTATAAAAAATTTTATAAAATATGAGGAAAAAATTGAAAAAAACACACTTTTTTAACTTTGACCCTCAAAATCTCCTACACTTCAACAACTACCAAAAAACTCCCATGCTAAATAGTTTCTAAATTTTGTCCTGAGTTTAGAAATACTCAATGTTTACATGTTCTTTGCTTTTTTTGCAAGTTATAGGGCAATAAGTACAAGTAGCACTTTGCTATTTCCAAAAAATTTTTTAAAAAATTAGCGATAGTTACATTGGAACACTGATATCTGTCAGGAATCCCTGATTAACCCTTCACATATATATATTTTTTAAAAGAACACAACCTAAGGTATTAAACATGGGGTATTTTGACTCTTTCCATGCAACTATTTTACCACCAATATATGCCAAAGTTTGGAAAAAAAAAAAAAGTGGTGATTTTTTGACAAAATAGCAATTCAAGAATACATTTACTGAGAACGTTAAGGGTTACTGCCAAATAACACCCCAATATGTCTTCAGCAGCATCTCCTGAGTACAGTGATACCACCCATGTATAGGTCTGTTGGGTTCTCTGGGGGCTAAAAGGCCTTATTTTTAGGGGGCGCATTCCAGTTTTTTAATTTGGAATTTTCACATCTGTCGTCATGCACCCATGTCCTATTTGGGACATTTCTGAAGCCGGACAATGCAAATTACCCCCATCAAACCATATATTTTTAAAAAGTAGACACCCTAGGGTATTTCAAATGCTGGTATTTTAACACTTTACATGCACTAATTCAACCACCAGTCTTTGTCAAACTTTTGGGTAGTCATTTTGGTGTGTTATTTTTCACACGCATTGTACTTTAGGCATGGATTCTCAGTTCCTGTTATATGTTACTGACCAAAAACACCTCAATATGTGTTCAACAACAACTTCTCCTGAGTACAGTGATACCCCCCATGTATAGGTGTGTCGGGTTCTCTGGGGGCTAAAAGGCCTTAATTTTAGGGGGCGCATTCCAGTTTTTCAACTTGGAATTTTCATATCTGTCATCATGCACCCATGTCCTATTTGGGACATTTCTGAAGCCGGCCAATGTAAATTACCCCCATCAAACCATATATTTTTGAAAAGTAGACACCCTAGGGTATTTCAAATGCTGGTATTTTAACACTTTCCATGCACTAATTCAACCACTAGTCTTTGTCAAACTTTTAGGTAGTCATTTTTTTGCATTATTTTTCACACACATTGTACTTTAGGCATATATTCTCAGTCCCTGTTATGTGTTACTGCCAAAAAAACCTCAATATGTATTCAACAACATCTCCTGAGTACAGTGATACCCCCCATGTATAGGTGTGTCGGGTTCTCTGGGGGCTAAAAGGCCTTAATTTTAGGGGGGGCATTCCAGTTTTTCAACTTGGAATTTTCACATCTGTCATCATGCACCCATGTCCTATTTGGGACATTTCTGAAGCCGGCCAATGTAAATTACCCCCATCAAACCATATATTTTTGAAAAGTAGACACCCTAGGGTATTTCAAATGCTGGTATTTTAACACTTTCCATGCACTAATTCAACCACTAGTCTTTGTCAAACTTTTAGGTAGTCATTTTTTTGCATTATTTTTCACACACATTGTACTTTAGGCATATATTCTCAGTCCCTGTTATGTGTTACTGCCAAAAAAAACCTCAATATGTATTCAACAACATCTCCTGAGTACAGTGATACCCCCCATGTATAGGTGTGTCGGGTTCTCTGGGGGCTAAAAGGCCTTAATTTTAGGGGGCGCATTCCAGTTTTTCAACTTGGAATTTTCACATCTGTCATCATGCACCCATGTCCTATTTGGGACATTTCTGAAGCCGGCCAATGTAAATTACCCCCATCAAACCATATATTTTTGAAAAGTAGACACCCTAGGGTATTTCAAATGCTGGTATTTTAACACTTTCCATGCACTAATTCAACCACTAGTCTTTGTCAAACTTTTAGGTAGTCATTTTTTTGCATTATTTTTCACACACATTGTACTTTAGGCATATATTCTCAGTCCCTGTTATGTGTTACTGCCAAAAAAAACCTCAATATGTATTCAACAACATCTCCTGAGTACAGTGATACCCCCCATGTATAGGTGTGTCGGGTTCTCTGGGGGCTAAAAGGCCTTAATTTTAGGGGGCGCATTCCAGTTTTTCAACTTGGAATTTTCACATCTGTCATCATGCACCCATGTCCTATTTGGGACATTTCTGAAGCCGGCCAATGTAAATTACCCCCATCAAACCATATATTTTTGAAAAGTAGACACCCTAGGGTATTTCAAATGCTGGTATTTTAACACTTTCCATGCACTAATTCAACCACTAGTCTTTGTCAAACTTTTAGGTAGTCATTTTTTTGCATTATTTTTCACACACATTGTACTTTAGGCATATATTCTCAGTCCCTGTTATGTGTTACTGCCAAAAAAACCCTCAATATGTATTCAACAACATCTCCTGAGTACAGTGATACCCCCCATGTATAGGTGTGTCGGGTTCTCTGGGGGCTAAAAGGCCTTAATTTTAGGGGGGGCATTCCAGTTTTTCAACTTGGAATTTTCACATCTGTCATCATGCACCCATGTCCTATTTGGGACATTTCTGAAGCCGGCCAATGTAAATTACCCCCATCAAACCATATATTTTTGAAAAGTAGACACCCTAGGGTATTTCAAATGCTGGTATTTTAACACTTTCCATGCACTATTTCAACCACTAGTCTTTGTCAAACTTTTGGGTAGTCATTTTTTTTGTGTTATTTTTCACACACGTTGTACTTTAGGCATATATTCTCAGTCCCTGTTATGTGTTACTGCCAAAAAAAACCTCAATATGTATTCAACAACATCTCCTGAGTACAGTGATACCACCCATGTATAGGTGTGTTGGGTTCTCTGGGGGCTAAAAGGCCTTATTTTTAGGGGGCGCATTCCAGTTTTTCAACTTGGAATTTTCACATCCCATGCACCCATGTCCTATGTAGGACATTTCTGAAGCCGGCCAATGTAATTTACCCCCATCAAACCATATATTTTTTAAAAGTAGACACCCTAGGGTATTTCAAATGCTGGTATTTTAACACTTTCCATGCACTAATTCTTTGTCAAACTATTAGGCAGTCATTTTTGTGTGTTATTTTTCACACACATTGTACTTTAGACATGAATTCTCAGCTCCTGTTATGTGTTACTGCCAAAGAAGACCCCAATATGTGTTCACCAACATCTCCTGAGTACAGTGATACCACCTATGCATAAGTTTCTTGGCTTGTTCGGGGGGTGTAATGCCAAATGTCCAACATGCGTTTGTGATTTTTTTTTCACATTTAACATATTTTCTTTGCCTATTGTCTTTTTGGGGGTATTTTAACATACCCCAATTTATTTGTTTCCATGAATGTGCATATTTTTGAAATGTTGACACCCCAAGGTATTGTATATGGTGTGCTTTGATGCATTTGAAGTAACTGTTTTAGCTAAAAAAATTGGAGAAAGTGTATGGTGGCATTTTTTCAATTTTCATTTTTACACACACATTGCTTTTTGACTATGATTTAGGAGAGACTGTTGTAAGTTAGTGCAAAAAAATACTTCAGGTTGTTTTCTGCTAGGCACCCTGAGTACACCTATGCCCCCCATGCATAGGTTTGCCAGGATTTTGGGAAGGTTATGTTACAATTTTATGACTTGTGATTTTAGTTATTAAGTGAGAGTATTTCTTCTGATAGGCCTATCTTTAGTTTGGGGCCTATTGTAAACCCCACTTTTATTTATTGCCATGAATGTGCATATTTTTGAAATGTTGACACCCCAAGGTATTGTATATGGTGTGCTTTGATGCATTTGAAGTAACTGTTTTAGCTAAAAAAATTGGAGAAAGTGTATGGTGGCATTTTTTCAATTTTCATTTTTACACACACATTGCTTTTTGACTATGATTTAGGAGAGACTGTTGTAAGTTAGTGCAAAAAAAATACTACAGGTTGTTTTCTGCTAGGCACCCTGAGTACACCTATGTCCCCATGCATAGGTTTGACAGGGGTTTTTGTAAAAAAAAAAAAAAGAACAGCCCCATTTTAGAAAAAAAAATATATTAGTGAAATGTAAAAATCTGGCACATTAAAAGTAAAAAAAATAACAAAAAATTTAACAGTAAACATAAAAAAAAAAAATAACAGCAAATTTATTTATTTTTTAAAAATTGACCATTGTATGGTACCGCTTGAAGCAGTCCCCAATGCAGAGTCCAGGCTGTCCAGGGCAATCAGGACAGTGATATACAGTGTCCCTTCTCTGCCCCCTCTTGGTACAGACTCTGCATTTTTTTTGTGGTCTCTGCTTTGCGGCAGTAGGGGGGATTTTAAAAATAAAATGAGTAGCCCCAACTCTGCTCTCTCCCATCACCGCCCGGGGAGCAGGTGCATCATGGTACAAAATCCCCGAAATGATCTGGAGCTGAAATTGTAAAAAAGTCAGTTTCATTCCGGGGTTTGCTTTTTTGAACAACAAAAAAGCGTTGTGGGTTGCAATCTGCATTAGGTAAATTGCAACCTTTTTGTACCAGGCCCTTGTCTTCCGCATAATTAGGTAGGGCTGCAGCAGCTGATCTGCCAGATCAACCCCACCCATATGTCTGTTATAAGACTTGATGCACACTGGCTTCCTTATGATCTCAGCTCTGCCACGTACAGAGACCGCCACCGTCCTCTCTGTGTGGATGGTGGTAAGAAGGTATACATCCTTCTTGTCTCTGTACTTCAGTGCCAACAGCTCCTCTTGGCGCAGAGCAGAGGTCTCCCCCCTTCGTAGCCGGGTGCGTACAAGTTGTCCTGGGAAACCTTTGCGGTTCTTTTTAATAGTACCGCAAGCTACTGTATCAAAGCAATACAGTAGCTTGAACAAAAGGACACTTGTATAAAAATTGTCTAAGTACAAGTGATACCCTTTGTTCATTAGGGGTAATATCAGGTCCCAGACAATCTTGCCAGTGGTTCCCATATGTTCTGGGCAACCTGGAGGGTCAAGGTGGCTATCCTTTCCCTCATACACCCGGAAGGCCTGAGTATACCCAGTCTCGCTCTCACAGAGCTTATACACCTTTACCCCATACCTGGAGCGCTTGGAAGGAATATACTGCTTGAATCCCAGCCTTCCCTTATACTTCATCAGGGATTCATCAACGCATATATTCCTTCCAGGTGTATAAGCCTCTGCAAACCTGGCAGAAAAGTGGGTAATCAGGGGGCGGATTTTATACAGCCTGTCAAATTGGGGATGCTCCCTAGGGGGGCACAGGCTGTTGTCGCTGAAGTGCATGAAATGAAGAATCATTTCATATCTCTGCCTCGACATACTCTGGGAGAAAATGGGGGTAGAGCAGATGGGGCTACTGCTCCAGTAGGAGCGAACGGAGGGTTTCTTTATGATGCCCATCAGCATAGTCAATGCCCAGAATTTTTTAAATTCTGGCACATTGATGGGGGCCCATTGCTGCTTTGCCAAATATGTTTCAGGCTTTGCAGCACGGTACTGATGGGCATATAAATTAGTTTGGGCGACAATGTTCCCCAATACATCATCACCCAGAAACACCTCCAGAAACTGTTGGGGGCTAAAACCTGCCACATCTATATTTATGCCAGCATTTGCTGTGAAGGGTGGGATATCTGGCCTCTGGAGATGAGGCGTTACCCACTCTTCAGCGGCAATGGCAGCAACACGCCTCCTTCTAGCAGGGGGGCTGGCAGGGGGGCTAGCAGGGGGGCTGGCAGGGGGGCTAGCAGCCACAGATACATCACTATCAGTTGAGACTGCATCTAATGATGTATCTGAGCATATGGCAGGGTCAAAATTGGGGTCTGAGTCAGACATAGAGGCATCTGACTCTGACGCAAGGATGGCATACGCCTCCTCAACACTATATCTTTTCTGTGACATTTTTGTATCTGTCACAGAAAACCAAAATTAATTAATTAACTAAATGGCCTTTGGGTTTTTTTTAAAAAAGTACAGCTATGCTAATGCCAGTGATTTATAGCGATCACTGGCAAGCTAGGGGTTAAATACTCTTTAAATTAAATTAACTAAATGGCCTTTGGGTTTTTTTAAAAAAAAGTACAGCTATGCTAATGCCAGTGATTTATAGCGATCACTGGCAAGCTAGGGGTTAAATACTCTTTAAATTAAATTAACTAAATGGCCTTTGGGTTTTTTTAAAAAAAAGTACAGCTATGCTAATGCCAGTGATTTATAGCGATCACTGGCAAGCTAGGGGTTAAATACTCTTTAAATCAAATTAAATTAGCTAAATGGCTCTGAAAGGAGCCTTTGGGTTTTTAAAAAATGACAACAACAAAAATTAACCCCTAAAAAAATGCACAGACAGCAAAAATGTACAGCTATGCTAATGCCAGTGATTTATAGCGATCACTGGCAAGCTAGGGGTTAAATACTCTTTAAATTAAATTAAATTAGCTAAATGGCTCTGAAAGGAGCCTTTGGGTTTTTAAAAAATTACAACAACAAAAATTAACCCCTAAAAAAATTCACAGACAGCAAAAAAGTACAGCTATGCTAATGCCAGTGATGTATAGCGATCACTGGCAAGCTAGGGGTTAAATACTATTTAAATTAAATTAAATTAGCTAAATGGCTCTGAAAGGAGCGTTTAGGTTTTTAAAAAATTACAACAACAAAAATTAACCCCTAAAAAATGCACAGACAGCAAAAAAGTACAGCTATGCTAATGCCAGTGATGTATAGCGATCACTGGCAAGCTAGGGGTTAAATAGTCTTTAAATTAAATTAAATTAGCTAAATGGCTCTGAAAGGAGCCTTTGAGTTTTTAAAAAAAAATACAACAACAAAAATTAACCCCTAAAAAAATGCACAGACAGCAAAAAAAAGTGCAGCTGTGCTACTGCCAGTGATTTATAGTGATCACTGGCAAGCTAGGGGTTAATGGCTCTGAAAAGAGCCTTTGGATTTTAAATTTTTTAACAAATAAAAGAAATAAATCTCTCTCTGCTAAAATACAGGTCTCTCTCTTTCTCCAACAAAATGGCAAGTGAGGAGAGGGAGGGAGATCCACACTGATCAGAGTCAATATTTACAAATATTGACATGATCAGACAAATGGGGTATTTTATTATTATTATTTTTTTTTTTTTCTAAGAAGGCTCAGATTGGGTGACCCTAGCTTGCCCCTATGGTGAGACAGGCTAGGGACACCCCCAGATGCCCCATGATGCACCGGGCATCGCCATTTTGGAAGCCTCATGGGGGAGGGGGGGGGCGCTATATGTGGGCTTTTTTATTTTATATTATATTTTTTTTTTAACATTTTTACTTTTATTTATATACTAACTAAGTGCCTCGACCCACCGAGGCACTTAGCACACTAGCAGAGCATCGGAAGCGTGTCCGATCGCTTCCGATGCTCTGCTGCACTGCCGGGCTCCACGTGGAGCAAAACCGGAAGTGATCACTCAAGGGGGAGTGATCGCTCCGGTCCCGGCACTCCGTAACAGCACTGCAGGGATGCCCAGACATCGAGGCATCCCTGCAGTACTGTAATAGTGCCTGGAAGCAATCTTGATCGCTTCCAGCACTCACTTTAGCCGAGGACGTGCAGGGTACGTCGTCAGGCGTTAACTGCCTTTTTTTTCAGACGTACCCTGCACGTCCTCGGTCACTAAGGGGTTAATCTGAAATATAAATACTATAAAACAGCCTAATGCAAAGGTCCTCTATCCGGTCCATGAGGCCTTGTACTGTGCCCTCCTGGGCCTGAAGATAGCTAGCTTGTTGCTGCATGTCTGAGCTGAGAGTCTCCTGTTTTTCCTCAATTTGGGTGACCCTCCTGCTCACAACCCCAATATCTCTCCTCAGTTCTCCAAACATGTTTTTGAAGTCAGTCATTGCATTCTTTATGTCCTCCTTGGAGGAAAGATGTGAAATGTCATTCTTTGAGATATACTGATGTGGTAACATACTTTGCTCTGGTTCAGTTGCTTGTGACTGCCCTGCACTTTCCTGTGTGGATTTGCTGGAAGGCAACACCGGATCAGCTGATATTAGGTAATTCTCCATAACTGAGGAGTGTGTGCTTTTGTGTGGTTTAACATTCCTTTTACTAGACATCTTTATGTAGGCTTAAATTCACCAACCTTTTTTGCTGCTCTCTGCTTTCAGATCAGGTTATATTTTCTAAGGGCCCTGATAAGTCTAACAGGTGGCAGGGGGAGAGTCTTTGATATACTATGAGCTACTAGTCGTTATTTGTGTGGTAACTCCACAAGGATGATTGTATGCAGCACCCTCGCACTTATTCCTGTGCACTTCGAGTTTGACAGTATTATCTGCCGTCAGCCTGTCTAAGGGCCCTGCTAGTTCCTGCAGATCGCAGGGAAAAGGTCACAAATATGGCGTGGGCTACTTATTATCTCCTTCTTACAGTCTTCACTTGTGTTTATGTGTGCCGTTATTTCACCAGAATGTTTATAGGGAGCCCCCCGACATTCATTCCCTTTCACTCAGATATATAAAATTTTTTTACCGGTAACAAGCCAGTCGGGAGTTTACCCTCAGCAGTGCGCAGCGTGATTGAGCTGCGTGGTCTAGTGCTTCTGTGTTGGGATAATTTGCGCCTCAGGTATTGCGTTGCAATACTGTCCCCGGTCTTGAGGCCTGCTCCTCCGGCTGGTCACGTGGGTGAGGCCCATCAGCGCTAATAGCAGTTGCGGCGTCTAATGCAGGGCTCCCTGCACTTCGGTACAGACCGCGAGACCCTCCGCCCAGCAGTCCGTCTCTGGAGGGTTTAATTAGCTGGAGTTCTAAAGCCCGCTCAGGGGGGCTCCAATTTGCCGGGTGTTGGCGCTGCTTAGCTCCGATGCCCACTATCCGCACACACTGCCTCTGTTCCACTGTCAGGGAGGAAGTTCACCTCATCAATTAATAAAGTATATAGTTAGAGGTAGCTCTTATGTACGTCTAGAAACTTAATTAAGCTATATGATCATTCTAAAAGTAAACAAGTTTATACAGGGACCACAGAGCATTAACACATGGCAGCCATCTCTCTCGGTGGCTTGGCTCCGCCCCTTGGTTAAAGCTTTTTATCAGGCTTATTTGGAGTCGGGTCAGGCCCCATCTCAGAGAAATACAGCTCATTCTACTAGATCAGTCTCCAGGTTGTGGGCTTTTAAGAATGAAGCTTAAGTTGATCAGATTTGCAAAGCAGCAACTTGGTCTTCTTTACATACATTTACAAAATTCTACCGTTTTGATGTATTTGCTTCTTCGGAAGCAGTTTTTGGTAGAAAAGTTCTTCAGGCAGCTGTTTCAGTTTGATTCCTCTGCTTATTTTTTAAGTTTGTTTCTTTCATTTATGAGAAAAACATTTTTTGGTTGTGGATTTAATTTTCTCAGCGGAAAATGGCTGTTATTATTTTATCCCTCCCTCTCTAGTATTTTTAGCCCATACATCACTAGCTCATGGACTCTTGCCAATTACATGAAAGAAAACATCATTTATTTAAGAAATTACCTGATAAATTAATTTCTTTTTATATTATCAAGAGTCCATGAGACGAACCCTTTTTATGGTGGTTATGATTTTTTTGTATAAAGCACAATTATTTCCAAATTCCTAAAAATGCTTTTTACTCCTTTCTTTTTCACCCCACTATTTGGCTATTCGTTAAACTGAATTGTGGGTGTGGTGAGGGGTGTATTTATAGGCATTTTAAGGTTTGGGAAACTTTGCCCCTCCTGGTAGGATTGTATATCCCATATGTCCCTAGCTCATGGACTCTTGCCAATATGAAATAAATTAATTTATCACAGTTCTTACATAAATTTTGTTTTATTGTAATTTTAGTGTTTATTATTTTTTGTAATTGTAGTCTTAATTTTTTTTGTAATGTTAGGTTTTTATTTTTATTAATCTTAGTTTTTTTATTTTTAGTATTGTTAGGTTTTATTAGTTTAAGCTTAGATTTTATTTTTATTTCACAGGTAAATTTGTATTTATTTTAATTAGGTAGTTAGTAAATAGTTATATTGTAGCTAGCTTAGGTTTTATTTTTATTTCACAGGTAAGTTTGTATTTATTTTTAAATAGGTAGTTAGTTAATAATTGTAACTTTAATTTAGGTCTATTTTAATTATGTTAAAGTTAGGTTAATAGGTTTAGTTAGTGTTAGCAATGTGGGGGTACGGCGCTTTAGAGGTTAATAGGTTTAGTTAGTGTTGGCGGTACGGGGTACGGCAGTTTAGGGGTTAATAGCTTTATTTAGTGTTTTAGTTACTGTTGGCAATTTCGGGGGAACTGCAGTATAGGGGTTAATAGCTTTAGTTAGTGTTGGTGATGTTTGGGAACTGCGGTTTAGAGGTTAATAGGTTTAGTTAGTGTTGGCGAAGTTGGGGGAATGGCGGTTTAGGAATTAATAGCTTTATTTAGTGTTTTAGCTAGTGTCAGTGATGTTGGGGAACTGCAGTTTAGATTAGAACAATTAAAAATTCTGAATATGAATAAAGAATGAATCCGAAAATTCGGAAATTGATTTATTCATTTTCAGAATTTTAGTTATGGTTCCGATTCGGAAATTCAGATTCATTCGAATCTCCGAATCGGCCAAAATTCGGATGAAAACAAAATTCGGCCGAAACTAATTGCACATGTCTAGTTTTTTTTAACATTATATTCTTGATCTGATTCATGAAAAAAAAACTGTGGGTTTCATGTACCTTTAATTTGGCTGTTAAGCCATTTCCCACCTGGGGTGAGATTACATATACGGCGCAGGCTTTAGGATAAACTAAGCGATGTCCAGAAATGAGCGTAAAACAAAATTTATGCTTACCTGATAAATTTATTTCTCTTGTGGTGTATCCAGTCCACGGATTCATCCATTACTTGTGGGATATTCTCCTTCCCAACAGGAAGCTGCAAGAGGATCACCCACAGCAGAGCTGTCTATATAGCTCCTCCCCTAACTGCCACTACCAGTCATTCGACCGAAGACAAGCAAGAGAAAGGAGAAACTATAGGGTGCAGTGGTGACTGTAGTTTAAACATAAAAAACACCTGCCTTAAAATGACAGGGTGGGCCGTGGATCCAAATAATCTAATCTACCGTAAAAGTCTAACACACCTCCCAAAAATAAGCCCGACACGTCCTCTACATCAGCAATCCCCCCTCTTACAACTAAGAATAAATGTAATAACCACTAAACTGACAACCCCCCACAACGCAATAGGCCTAATTAAACTATTAACCCCTATATCCGCCATCAAACCCACAACTAAATTATTACCTCTAAATCCGCCAACCCCAACATCGCAAACTACTTATTAAAACTATTAACCCCTAATCCGCCATTTAACCACAACGCAAACTACCTATTAAAGTATTAACCCCTAAACCGCCAAAGCCCACAACGCAATAAACCTAAAACCCCCTAACCTAACACCCCCTAAATGAACCCAAATTACAAAATACTAAAGTTACTATTAAAATAAAAAAACACTACTTTAAAAATAAAAATAAATTGACTATTTAAATCAGCCAATAGAATTTCAGTAGCTCTCATCCTATTGGCTGATTTGAACAGCCAATAGGATTTGAGTAGCTTTCATCCTATTGGTTGATTTAAATTTGAAGAATCAGCCAATAGGAATTCAAGGGACACCATTTTTAATCGCATACCTTGAATTCTCTATCCAGTGTATGGCGGCGATCATACGAAGAGGATCCTCCACGCTCCATGGCTCCATGACGGTTTTCATCTCCGCCCTCCGTTCCGTGCTGGATTGTTCCTGGAAGAAGAGGTCACCGCTTGGAAGAAGACTTCACCGCATGGGACAGGACCTGCTCCGCCAGACTTTCGAAATGGTAAGTATCACCCTGGGGGTTTGGTGGGTGGGGGTAGGGATTGGCGAATGTTTCGCAACATTCAAAAAATGAAACAAATTTTAACACATTTTTTTGTTCAAATCAAATTTCAAATGTTTACATAACATTCTAACATTCGATTTTCGAATGTTCAGTTTCAAATTTTACGATTACATTCGAAAATATTAGTTTAGGAAAATTCAAATTTATATTTGTAATAGTATTATGCAATATTCTATATAGAAACATTTGAAATGATATATTTGTATCTATTATGTATCAGTTTACTAGATTCACATGAACTATTGAACTTCTGAATAGTATTTGTTAAATAGAATGTTAAATTCGAAATTTCAAATGTGGACATTCGATCTAATTATAAACATTCAAATTCAAAGGGACATTCGAAAACTGTAAATAGCATTCAATTATAGAACTTTTAAGAATATTCATTCTTATCAACATTCGGATTCATAATTCAAATTTCAGTAATAACATTCGTTCTAACATTCAAATTCGGAAATTTACACATTGGCCCATCCCTAGTGGGGGGGTTTTACCGTTAATGGGGACTTTGTGTATTTTGTGGTAAAAGAGCTGATTATCTTGGGGCAATGCCCTGCAAAAAGCCATTTTAAGGGCTTCTGGTAATTTCTTATTAGAGTAGGGGGTGTTTTTATTTTGGGGGGCTTTTTTATTTTCATAGGGATTAGGTATAATTTTTTAAAAGTGGTAATTTTGTTTTTTATTTTATGTAATCTTAGATTTTTTTTAACTTAAAGGGACAGTCTACACCAGAATTTTAATTTTGACTAGACTGTCCCTTTAATTTATACTTAGTTTATTTTTATTTTTAAAGTAGTGTTAGTTTTTTTTATTTTAATAGTAACTTTAGTATTTTGTAATTTAGGTATTTTGGGTTCATTTATGGGGTGTTAGGTTAGGAGGTGTTAGGTCTATTGCGTTGTGGGCTTTGGCAGTTTAGGGGTTAATACTTTGATAGGTTTATTGCATTGTGGGCCATGGCGGTTTAGGGGTTAATACTTTAATAGGTAGTTTGCGTTGTAGGTTAATAGCGGATTAGGGGTTACTAGTTTTAATAGGTAGTTTGTGATGTTGGGGTTGGCGGATTTAGGGGTTAATAATTTAGTTATTACTTAAGGTGTGGGTTCGATGGCGCATATAGGGGTTAATAATTTAGTTATTACACTTTATTAGTTATTGCGGTGGGGGATTGCGGTTGACAGGTAGGTAGATATTGCGCATGCGTTAGTTTATTTTTGCAGGCACTTTCGGGAGATACAGAGCTCTCATACCAAGCGCAAGGCCTGCTGCATCTGCCTTATATGGCGAGGTGAAAATGGAGTAAGATTTCTCCATTTTCGCCACGTAAGTCCTTGACGCTGATTATTGTATACCGATTTGCGATGCGGTCCCATGTTAGCTTATGGGAGTGAAAATTGCGGGCGACGGGTATACTGTCCATTGTTCATTTTAAATAAAGTTGCGCGGTGATGTCTATAATAATACTTATTGTTATAGTTTGCTAGCTAGATACAATTTAAACAAAATGTGTGTGTGTGTTTTTTGGGTGTGTGTGTATTTTTTTTTTTTTAACAACATAATTTCTAAGGCCTAGATTTGGAGTTTGGCGGTACCCGTGAAAACCAGCGTTAGAGGTTTTACGATTACATTCGAAAATATTAGTTTAGGAAAATTCAAATTTATATTTGTAATAGTATTTCTAATGCTTTCTTTAAATGTAATATTCAAATTATGCAATATTCTATATAGAAACATTTGAAATGATATATTTGTATCTATTATGTATCAATTTACTAGATTCACATGAACTATTGAACTTCTGAATAGTATTTGTTAAATAGAATGTTAAATTCGAAATTTCAAATGTGGACATTCGATCTAATTATAAACATTCGAATTCAAAGGGACATTCGAAAACTGTAAATAGCATTCAATTATAGAACTTTTAAGAATATTCATTCTTATCAACATTCGGATTCATAATTCAAATTTCGGTAATAACATTCGTTCTAACATTAAAATTCGGAAATTTACACATTGGCCCATCCCTAGTGGGGGGGTTTTACCGTTAATGGGGACTTTGTGTATTTTGTGGTAAAAGAGCTGATTATCTTGGGGCAATGCCCTGCAAAAAGCCATTTTAAGGGCTTCTGGTAATTTCTTATTAGAGTAGGGGGTGTTTTTATTTTGGGGGGGCTTTTTTATTTTCATAGGGATTAGGTATAATTTTTTAAAAGTGGTAATTTTGTTTTTTATTTTATGTAATCTTAGATTTTTTTTAACTTAAAGGGACAGTCTACACCAGAATTTTAATTTTGACTAGACTGTCCCTTTAATTTATACTTAGTTTATTTTTATTTTTAAAGTAGTGTTAGTTTTTTTTATTTTAATAGTAACTTTAGTATTTTGTAATTTAGGTATTTTGGGTTCATTTATGGGGTGTTAGGTTAGGGGGTGTTAGGTCTATTGCGTTGTGGGCTTTGGCGGTTTAGGGGTTAATACTTTGATAGGTTTATTGCATTGTGGGCTTTGGCGGTTTAGGGGTTAATACTTTAATAGGTAGTTTGCGTTGTAGGTTAATAGCGGATTAGGGGTTACTAGTTTTAATAGGTAGTTTGTGATGTTGGGGTTGGCGGATTTAGGGGTTAATAATTTAGTTATTACTTACGGTGTGGGTTTGATGGCGGATATAGGGGTTAATAATTTAGTTATTACACTTTATTAGTTATTGCGGTGGGGGATTGCGGTTGACAGGTAGGTAGATATTGCGCATGCGTTAGTTTATTTTTGCAGGCACTTTCGGGAGATACGGAGCTCTCATACCAAGCGCAGGCCTGCTGCATCTGCCTTATATGGCGAGGTGAAAATGGAGTAAGATTTCTCCATTTTCGCCACGTAAATCCTTGACGCTGATTATTGTATACCGATTTGCGATGCGGTCGCATGTTAGCTTATGGGAGTGAAAATTGCGGGCGACGGGTATACTGTCCATTGTTAATTTTAAATAAAGTTGCGCGGTGATGTCTATAATAATACTTATTGTTATAGTTTGCTAGCTAGATACATTTTAAACAAAATGTGTGTGTGTGTTTTTTGGGTGTGTGTGTATTTTTTTTTTTTAACAACATAATTTCTAAGGCCTAGATTTGGAGTTTGGCGGTAGCCGTGAAAACCAGCGTTAGAGGCTCCTAACGCTGGTTTTAGGCTACCGCCGGTATTTGGACTCAGTCAAAAAAGGGTCTAACGCTCACTTTTCAGCCATGACATTTCCATACCGCAGATCCCCTTACGTCAATTGCGTATCCTATCTTTTCAATGGGATCTTTCTAACTCCGGTATTTAGAGTCGTGGCTGAAGTGAGCGTTAGAAATCTAACGACAAAACTCCAGCCGCAGAAAAAAGTCAGTAGTTAAGAGCTTTCTGGGCTAACGCCGGTTCATAAAGCTCTTAACTACTGTGCCCTAAAGTACACTAACACCCATAAACTACCTATGTACCCCTAAACCGAGGCCCCCCCACATCGCCGACACTCGATTAAATTTTTTTAACCCCTAATCTGCCGACCGCCACCTATGTTATCCTTATGTACCCCTAATCTGCTGCCCCTAACACCGCCAACCCCTATATTATATTTATTAACCCCTAATCTGCCCCCCACAACATCGCCGCCAGCTACCTACACTTATTAACATATGCAAAACAGAATGAGAAGCAGTCTGCCAGGAACGAACAGCAGCATCAATAGCTTGTTCTATGGCCCGGTTACCACCTGGTAGTAGCTTCTTTCTGCCCAATTGTGCTTTCACAGAGGAAAACTTTCCTGTAGTATATCAGTCTGATCCCGCCGACATGGTCAGTCCAGCCCCGAAATACCAGGCAATTCTCCTCTGAACAAGGAACATGACAACCCCAGACGATCGTTTCGGCCTCCTTTGGGCCTCGTCAGTGAGGTGCAGCCATATCCCTCTAAGCACATTGGGCAAGGAGTCCACGTCTGGTTTCCCCCATCACCCTTAGGGAGACTATCCCCAGGGTCATATTTACATATGCCCAATGTGCTTAGAGGCATATGGCTGCACCTCACTGACGAGGCCCAAAGGAGGCCGAAACGATCGTCTGGGGTTGTCATGTTCCTTGTTCAGAGGAGAATTGCCTGGTATTTCGGGGCTGGACTGACCATGTTGGCGGGATCAGACTGATATACTACAAGAAAGTTTTCCTCTGTGAAAAGCACAATTGGGCAGAAAGAAGCTACTACCAGGTGGTAACCGGGCCATAGAACAAGCTATTGATGCTGCTGTTCGTTCCTGGCAGACTGCTTCTCATTCTGTTTTGCATATGTAAATATGACCCTGGGGATAGTCTCCCTAAGGGTGATGGGGGAAACCAGACGTGGACTCCTTGCCCAATGTGCTTAGAGGCATATGGCTGCACCTCACTGACGAGGCCCAAAGGAGGCCGAAACGATCGTCTGGGGTTGTCATGTTCCTTGTTCAGAGGAGAATTGCCTGGTATTTCGGGGCTGGACTGACCATGTCGGCGGGATCAGACTGATATACTACAAGAAAGTTTTCCTCTGTGAAAAGCACAATTGGGCAGAAAGAAGCTACTACCAGGTGGTAACCGGGCCATAGAACAAGCTATTGATGCTGCTGTTCGTTCCTGGCAGACTGCTTCTCATTCTGTTTTGCATATGTAAATATGACCCTGGGGATAGTCTCCCTAAGGGTGATGGGGGAAACCAGACGTGGACTCCTTGCCCAATGTGCTTAGAGGCATATGGCTGCACCTCACTGACGAGGCCCAAAGGAGGCCGAAACGATTGCCTGGGGTTGTCATGTTCCTTGTTCAGAGGAGAATTGCCTGGTATTTCGGGGCTGGACTGACCATGTCGGCGGGATAAGACTGATATACTACAGGAAAGTTTTCCTCTGTGAAAAGCACAATTGGGCAGAAAGAAGCTACTACCAGGTGGTAACCGGGCCATAGAACAAGCTATTGATGCTGCTGTTCGTTCCTGGCAGACTGCTTCTCATTCTGTTTTGCATATGTATATATGACCCTGGGGATAGTCTCCCTAAGGGTGATGGGGGAAACCAGACGTGGACTCCTTGCCCAATGTGCTTAGAGGCATATGGCTGCACCTCACTGACGAGGCCCAAAGGAGGCCGAAACGATTGCCTGGGGTTGTCATGTTCCTTGTTCAGAGGAGAATTGCCTGGTATTTCGGGGCTGGACTGACCATGTCGGCGGGATCAGACTGATATACTACAGGAAAGTTTTCCTCTGTGAAAAGCACAATTGGGCAGAAAGAAGCTACTACCAGGTGGTAACCGGGCCATAGAACAAGCTATTGATGCTGCTGTTCGTTCCTGGCAGACTGCTTCTCATTCTGTTTTGCATATGTAAATATGACCCTGGGGATAGTCTCCCTAAGGGTGATGGGGGAAACCAGACGTGGACTCCTTGCCCAATGTGCTTAGAGGCATATGGCTGCACCTCACTGACGAGGCCCAAAGGAGGCCGAAATGATCATCAGGGGTTGTCATGTTCCTTGTTCAGAGGAGAATTGCCTGGTATTTCGGGGCTGGACTGACCATGTCGGCGGGATCAGACTGATATACTACAGGAAAGTTTTCCTCTGTGAAAAGCACAATTGGGCAGAAAGAAGCTACTACCAGGTGGTAACCGGGCCATAGAACAAGCTATTGATGCTGCTGTTCGTTCCTGGCAGACTGCTTCTCATTCTGTTTTGCCTACACTTATTAACCCCTAATCTGCCGTCCGCACGCCGCCGCCAGCTACATTATAGCTATGTACCCCTAATCTGCTGCCCTAACATCGCCGACCCCTTTATTATATTTATTAACCCCTAACCTGCCCACCACAACGTCGCCACCACCTACCTACAATAATTTACCCCTAATCTGCCAACCGCATAGAGCCGCCACCTACATTATAGCTATGTACCCCTAATCTGCTGCCCCTAACACCGCCGACCCCTATATTATATTTATTAACCCCTAATCTGCCCTCCCTAACATCGCCGACACCTAACTTCAATTATTAACCCCTAATCTGCCGACCGAATCTCACCGCTATTCTAATAAATGTATTAACCCCTAAAGCTAAGTCTAACCCTAACACCCCCCTAAGTTAAATATAATTTAAATCTAACAAAATAAATTAACTCTTATTAAATAAATTATTCCTATTTAAAACTAAATACTTACCTGTAAAATAAACCCTAATATAGCTACAATATAAATCATAATTATATTATAGCTATTTTAGGATTTATATTTATTTTACAGGTAACTTTGTATTTATTTTAACCAGGTACAATAGCTATTAAATAGTTAAGAACTATTTAATAGCTAAAATAGTTAAAATAATTACAAAATTACCTGTAAAATAAATCCTAACCTAAGTTACAATTAAACCTAACACTACACTATCAATAAATTAATTAAATACAATACCTACAATTAAACCTAACACTACACTATCAATAAATTAATTAAATACAATACCTACAAATAACTACAATGAAATAAACTAACTAAAGTACAAAAAAATAAAAAAGAACTAAGTTACAAAAAATAAAAAAATATTTACAAACATTCGATTCCGAGACTTCCGGTGGGCGGGATCTACGGCAGTAGAGCGCGACTAGGCCGCGCGGACCGAGGGAAAGCTAACCCGCCAGTTCCAAGCCAGTGGCTGCTATTGGAGCCGGGCATAGGCGCTACAAGCCAGTTTGGAGCACCACTAAAGACCGTGTGCCGGTGCTGAGAAGCACATACTGAAAGTGGCGTGCGAACACGAGTATAGTGATACTCCGCCAAGTCTCTCATTTGCCGTAAAAAGCTTCGTAGCTGAAGCAGCACTCTCTGATTGACGTTGCTGAGGAGAAACATGCTGAATACAAGCTCACGCTCGGTGCTATAAAGATAAGTGTGTTTCTGCTTTTCATGGAAAATGGCTAATGTATGCAAAGTGTAAAGTTTAAAGTCTGGGTGAATAATCTAAGCTTGAGGTGTCAACCTTTTGATTACTGTTTACCTGCTGGGGTGGAAAAAGCGTTAGAGAGGTCGCTATCCTGTGTATAATAAGGTTGCTGTGGCCAAGATTAGCTGTGCTAGCAGCAAAGGAAAAGGAGCTGGTAAGGGTTAAGTGTTGCATAGAAGTCTGGTAGCATAATATGCGAAAAGTGTATGTGGAAGCATATCTGTTTTTATGGAAAAGCCAGTGAAGCTGCACACTGTATAAGAACTCACAAATATACCCCTGCTATACCCTATCATACCCCTCCTTAAAGTTTGTTGTAATAATTTCTCACGGCACGCTGTGGGCACGGCATGAAAAAACAATAATAAGCTGAACTGAGATATCGTTGCACAGAGCCCTAAAAGGTTTCAGTATTACCGCATATTCCTCAGCTTATCTAGAGGTCCCAGTGAAGAGGCATACACTTAGCTAACAGTGACTGTCTTGCTTTTTCTCCATATTTCTTGGATGCCTATCTCCTTCTTGTAAGGAATTACAGAACTGTCTGCAAAATGGCTAAGCAAGGAAAATAAAAAATAAGAAGGGAGGAACACAGGAAAAGTTTATAAGAGCTGCATGTGTGACTTTCTTTAGGAACTTTTCTAATTAAGGCTGTGCAACGGACGGTGCTCAGATTAAATATCAGGAAAAGCAAAAAAGGAAAAAGTCTTAAAAAAAATATTTGCTGGAACTTTCCTTATCAAGAAAGAAGATCTCTTACAAACCGGTTATTTAAATGGTTAAATGCTCAAGCTGGGAGCACTTGACTCTAAATATATAAGTTTAAAATTATTGGTGGATATGTCAGCATTCAGTGTAAAATTGGCTATAGGCTAATCTGCTGTAGTAAGCTATACTAATTGCTCTGGATAATCAGGCTCCTGCAGCTATATCAAAGATAGAGAGTATATAGTATTGGAAAAATGTTTTCTGGTTTAAAAAAGCTCTTTGCAGTAAAAGTTCTTAACCAAGTGTTATATTATACATAGAACTGTATCTATATGTTGATGCTAATGATTAATATCTCAAATACTGTCTCATATATATTGAATGTCTGGTAAAAGAGTTAAAGATACAGATCCTGGTTTTCAGGGAAGGGGAGGGGGAAGGTGGTAGAAAAGAGGAAGGAAAGAATTTAGAACTGCAAGAATTGTTTACATGGTCTCTTTTTTTCTCCATGCTTTCCCATTTCTTTTTGCTAGCTGTGTATTTCTCACATAAGGGACTCATTACTCTGTAAACCTATTGCAGAGGTGTTAGTGAGCGTGCTACTTGACTGGTATATAAACTACTATAAGGATTGTATATTCTATTTTAAGATAGTCTAAATCTATGAAAAAGCCAGATTGTGCTTGATAAATATTGTTTTTTTTTCTCTGCGTAGAGGCTTAACCTTTTAGGCCTAATATTGATGGTAATTGGTTCACAATACTTGCCTAAAAGGAATCAAGGGCCTAGAGTATAAAGAGCTTAAGTCAACTTTTAGTCAATTTTTCTATCTGTATATAATAAGATGTAACAATAGCTGGTGAGCAAATATTATAAGACTCCCCCTACACTACATTAGTGTGCTCACGTTTTGATCCCTTTTCCTTTTTTTTTTTTTTTTTTTTTTTTTTTTTCACTTCTTCACTTCCTGCCTGAGGAGCTACAAATCACTTAGCACTAACAGACACAGAGATTCACCATTCTAATTTCACTAGTCAGAGGGTTAGCTACTGACTCACTTTTTCTTTTTTTTTTTTTCTTCTTTTTCTCTTTCCTTACTTCCCCTTGTGGGGGGTTTCGTTTGTCCTTCTTCTTTTCACTTTCCCAATTGTTTGCTACAAATTTTCACTGTTTTGTACCTCATCTCCACATACACAGACAAATCTCACTTAAAGGGAGTAGAGTAATATAAATGGACAGATTTGTCCATAATTTAAAAGATAAATCACCAATTATGACGTCAGCAAAAAATAGAGAGAGAAATAGGAATAAAATTGTTAATGACCAAACACAAGAAAGCACAGAAAGCCTAAATGTAATACATGGCAATATAGACACACAATTACTAATAGATCAGATATCAGCTCTAATGCTCCCCCAGTTTGACAAATTAAGACTAGAACTTTCAGCTGTGTCAAATGAAGTAAAACAATTTAACCAGAGGTTAGGAGAGGCAGAAAATCGAATCTCCGATTTAGAGGATAAATTAAGCATTAAAAGTAACATAATTGAGACACTATCAGAGCAAATTACAAAACTACAAGAGAGAGCTGATACAGCAGAAGATAGATCAAGAAGGAACAATTTAAGATTCATAGGTATTTCAGAAAAATTCGCAAATGCAGATCTAGAAGCTCTAATTACAAAGGAAATCCCAAAACGTCTAGGAATACTAAGGGAAGGCTCAGAAATTTTAGTTGAAAGAGCTCATAGACTAGGCCCCAATAAACAGCTGGTATCAGAAGAGCGCCCAAATAGGTCTTTCTCTAGACCTGTGATAGCTAAATTCTTAAACTACAAAGATAAACTAGAAATCTTAAAACACTACAAAAAACTTTCAGAACCACTAATGCTAGAGGATAGAAAGATTCTTATCTTCCAGGATTTTTCTCTGGAAACTTCCAATAAAAGGAAAGTAATGTCCCAGTTGTGCTCACAGTTTATACAAAAAGGTATACAAGCGTTTGTAATCTATCCTGCTATCTTAAAGATAGGGGATAAGGGAGGTTTTAAATCTTTCCAAAACAGTGAAGAAGCTATACAGTATCTTGCTAAAAGACCATGAAAGGCACGATGATATATTCTCAGACAGTGCTAAATGATTTTTATTTCCCCTTTTCCTTTTTTTTTTTTTTTTTTGTTTTTGTTTTTGTTTTTTCTTTTTTTTCTTTTTCTTTTTTCCTCAGCCTTCTCTATATACGTAGTTTTAATAAAGTAACGGAAGTAACCAAGGTGGATTTATCTATAATAAAAACCGTTTAGAATAATAATATGGCTACTGGTTTAAAACCGCTAATTCATTTCACATCATGGAATGTTGGAGGAATTGTATCCCCGATAAAAAGAAAGGCAATCATTAAACATCTTAGAAAACTTAATACTGACATTGGATTATTGCAAGAGATTAGATTATCGGCAGCGGAAATAGTTAAATTAAAAATTAACTGGGTAAAAGAAATTCTAGCCACACCATGTACAGAAAGGAAAAAAGGAGTCGCTATTTTACTGAGCAAAAATCTGGACTATAAAATTTTAGAGGTTAAATTAGATGAAAATGCTCGCTATCTTATAGTGCAACTAGAAATTAGGAAGAAGATATATACTATATGCAATGTATATGGTCCGAATAATTTAGATATGGACTTCTGGGGCAAACTCCAAGCAGTTTTGTTGAAGTATGTAGAGACCAATTTAATAATAGCTGGAGATTTCAATTTAACACCTAAATTTCCAATAGATAGGAAGAGCACAAAAGGTAGAGAGAAGGACTGTAGAATAGTGAAGGAAATGAGAATCTTAAATATATTTAAAAAAACACTTAAAGTATCTGATATATGGCGAGTTCAGTACCCAGATGTCAAAAGATTCACATGTCTATCTAAATCACTAAGATCACTTTCTAGAATTGACTACTTCCTAGTAGTTGACTCCATTCTTAAAACAGAACCCAAGACTGATATAAAGGATTTCGCAATTTCTGACCACGCACCCATCACATTAGAATTTTTTGCAGATGATATAAGAACTAGTAGTTACAAAAGTAACTCTTTCTATTTCCCCAAATACATGCTAAAAAATGCATCCTTTATAGCTATGTTAAAAGAAAAATGGCATATCTTTCTAAACCTAAATAGAGAATATGACGACAGAGTAGAAACGCTATGGGAAACAGCAAAAGCTGTATTAAGGGGTGAAATTGTAAGTTTTATGTCTAGATTTAAGAAAAAAAGAAAGGAAAGAGAAAAGCAACTTACTAACCAATTAACTAATATGTATAATAGATATCTTCAATGCGGCTCAAAGAATAACTGGTTAAAATATACCCAGGCGAAACAGGAGAGAGATCTCTTCTATCTAGGCGAAGCTACAAGAGAGGATCTAAAAAAAAAGGCAAAACATATGAAGTTTGGGAATAAGACAGGTAGTTATCTGGCTAGATTAGTGAAATCTGAGAAGAAAAGTAGTATAATATCTGCATTAAGAGTAGAGGATAAACTTCTACATGATCCCACAGAGATTAATGAGACTTTCCATCATACATTTCAGAAATTCTACAGTGCACGGGAGATAGATATGGTCAATAAGGATTTGTTCTGGGAAACTATTGTAACCCCTAAATTGTCAGCAGAAGAAATGGAAAAAATTAATTCACCAATTTCAGAGGAGGAAGTAGAGGGTACAATATATAAATCTAAATTAAACAAAGCCCCGGGTCCAGATCAGCTTCCAGCTGAATTTTATAAAATATTAAATAAAGAAATCACACCACACTTGACTAGATTATTTAACTATTATTATGTTGAGAATGGAGAAATGTCAAAGAACTTTACTAGGGCTGTTACAATTATGATCTTCAAGAAGGGAAGGGACCCTGAAAGGGTAGACTCATACAGGCCCATCTCTCTACTTAATGTGGATTATAAGATTCTGGCCACTATAGTAGCAGATAGATTAAAAAATATCATGGGTAATATTATACATCCTAACCAGGTGGGCTTCATGAATGGTAGAAGTTCTGTAGTTAATATTCGAAAGGCATGTCTCATTATTGAATACTTTAAAGAATTATCGTACCAACCTGAGAAACTTCATAAATTAAACCAGGACGCAGCTATAATAGCTCTAGACGCTGAAAAAGCTTTTGATGCAGTTCAGTGGGATCATCTTTTTACTTCTTTATTTAGATTTGGTTTCTCAGGGCCATTCGTAAATTTCATTAAAATCATTTACAACAATCCGGCTTCTACAATCTCGGTGAATGGGCTAGTCTCTACAGAAATAATATTGGAAAGAGGTACCAGACAAGGTTGCCCCCTTTCCCCCTTTTTATTTAATTTGTCAATTGAGCCGCTAGCGATCAAAATCCGCCAGGTGCTGCAAGGGGTCTTATGTAAAAATATAGAAGAAAAGATTTTATTATATGCGGACGATATACTGATCTTCTTAAGAAATAGTAAGTATAATATCCCAAAATTAATGGAAATGATAGAACTATATAGCTCCTTCTCAGGTTATAAAATAAATGTTAATAAATCGGAACTCTTATGGCTCAGTAATTATAAGGATTCGTATAAAAGTCCATTTAAAGTTGTGGATCAAATCTTGTATCTTGGTATCATTCTTAATAAGAATCCAAAATGTTGGTATGACTCAAATTTAACTCCAACTCTACAGAAAATATATCTCCAGCTAAATGCCTGGAAACATTTACCACTATCTCTATCTGGAAAGATTGGTTTAATTAAAATGATTATTGTCCCTAAGATCCTTTATAAACTTCAGAATTTACCCCTCCTTCTAAAGAAGGCCGATATCTCACTGTTTAATAAAAATATAACAGAATTTCTGTGGGGAAATGGAAGGAGAAAAATCTCTCTAAAAACACTATCATATTCCAAAGAATATGGGGGCTATGCATTACCAGATATTAGGAATTACAACTTAGCATGCCTGGTTAAAATAGCAGCTGAATGGCTGATAGATAAAGAATATTTCACAGATAAATTATTAGAAGAAGAGATTGTAAAACCTTATACAACTAAAGCGTTATTACACACACAAGTTAAAGATATCCCTCAGAAAATCAAACGTCTGTTTTCATATCTCAGCATTATAAAAGCTTGGCAACAATTCTGCAAGAAATTAAGAGTCAATTTTGCAGTATCTAAGTTTTTAACAATAACTGGTTACCCTCCGTTTCCAGAAGCCTTAAAATCCGCAGTATTCCATAGATGGAAAAGAAAGGGCTTAATTAATATCAGTCAAATAATTATTTTTACTTCAGTTATAGCACAGATTAAAACATTTGAAGAGCTAAGAGGTGAATTTGACCTCCCTAGCAAAGACTTTTTTGCTTATTTACAATTAAGAGATCTTGTTAACAAATTACTACAGAATCAAAATAATGAATGGGGCTGGCCGCCACTTACTCATCTTCTGGATCTATGTAAGGGTGGGAATTTCTCAATAAAAAAATGGTACAGGGAATCATTAAGACAGGAGGGTAATTCAAATCTCCAACTGATTGTTAAGAAATGGCATTTGAAGGGCTTAACAGTCTGTAATGAAGAATATATACAAAATAGTATCATGAGATCTAATAAGATCTTTATTTCTACTAACTTTAGAGAAGTAAATAATAATATTATAAATCAAATATATCTTACCCCTTCTGCCATGGCAAGATGGAATAGCAAAACGCAAGATAAATGTGTTAAATGCGGTAGCAGGGGGGCTGATATTGTGCATTACTTTTGGGAATGCACATTAATTAGACAATATTGGAATAAAATGAGTTTTTGGCTATCAAGAATATTAAAAAAAGAGTTTAAGATCCATCGAGCTTTAGTATTTTTTCTATTCCCTCCAGATATAAAAGAAAAGATCAATAATAAGGAATTTATTGAATTAGCTATTGGGGTGGCCAGGTTCTTATTATTGAAAACATGGATCTCGAAAAAAGTGCCTGCTATATCTGAAGTAAATAATCAGATCATGAAACAAATGACTATAGAGCAATGCTTATTAGAACCAGACAAAAGTAACGAAGTTGAGAGATTCTTTAAGAAATGGGAGATATTGATATATTCACAGTCATTGGATATGCAAAAGAAAATTATCTATCCACTTAGATCTACAGAGTACGTAATGAATGCCATACTTAGAAATGAGCTACCCTTGGTATACTGAGCTGGGTATAGGAGAAGACTGAGGATACTATATTATACTTATATCCCCCTTTTTTTTTTTTTTTTTTTTTTTTTTTTTCTTTTTCTCTTTTTCTCTTTCCCCCCATCTTGTTTTGCTGTTTACATACCATATAATAAAAGGTTGTTCTTGCAGGGAGGAATTAATTGTTTTGGTGTTGTGAAGAAGGATAGGGGATTTGAAGGACTGAGACTTTACTTAGTTTTTGTGAGTAAGCCCTTGGTTAAAGGGCTGTATATAACATAGAAGGAAATTTTTTTTTTTTTTTTTTCCTTTTCTTTTTTTTGTTTTGTTTTTTCTCTCTTTCTTCGAAGGTAAAATGTATTTCTATAACTTCTAAATATGTGAATTTGAGATGTAAATACACCCCAATGTCCTTCCCCTTTGCTTTTTTTTCTGTACCCCTCATGGATTTCCTTTCTCAATAAAAATATTATAAAAAAAAAAAAAAAAAAAAAAAAAAATATTTACAAACATAAGAAAAATATTACAACAATTTTAAACTAATTACACCTACTCTAAGCCCCCTAATAAAATAACAAAGACCCTCAAAATAAAAAAATGCCCTACCCTATTCTAAATTACAAAAATTCAAAGCTCTTTTACCTTACCAGCCCTGAACATGGCCCTTTGCGGGGCATGCCCCAAAGAATTCAGCTATTTTGCCTGTAAAAAAAACATACACTACCCCACCCCCCAACATTACAACCCACCACCCACATACCCCTAATCTAACCCAAACCCCCCTTAAATAAACCTAACACTAAGCCCCTGAAGATCTTCCTACCTTATCTTCACCTCACCGGGTATCACCGATCGGTCCTGGCTCCAAAATCTTCATCTAAGCCCAAGCGGGGGCTAGACACCCATCATCCGACGGCTAAAGAAGTCCAGAAGAGGCTCCAAAGTCTTCATCCTATCCGGGAAGAAGAGTAGATCAGGACCGGCAACCATCATCTTCCAAGCGGCATCTTCTATCTTCATCAGATGAGGACCGGCTCCATCTTGAAGACCTCCACCGCGGACCCATCTTCTTCTGACGACGATTTCCCGACGAATGACGGTTCCTTTAAGGGACGTCATCCAAGATGGCGTCCCTCGAATTCCGATTGGCTGATAGGATTCTATCAGCCAATCGGAATTAAGGTAGGAAAATTCTGATTGGCTGATGGAATCAGCCAATCAGAATCAAGTTCAATCCGATTGGCTGATCCGATCAGCCAATCAGATTGAGCTTGCATTCTATTGGCTGATCGGAACATGGGGGTTTGGGTTAGATTAGGGGTATGTGGGTGGTGGGTTGTAATGTTGGGGGGTAGTGTATGTTTTTTTTTACAGGCAAAATAGCTGAATTCTTTGGGGCATGCCCCGCAAAGGGCCCTGTTCAGGGCTGGTAAGGTAAAAGAGCTTTGAACTTTATTAATTTAGAATAGGGTAGGGCATTTTTTATTTTGGGGGTCTTTGTTATTTTATTAGGGGGCTTAGAGTAGGTGTAATTAGTTTAAAATTGTTGTAATATTTTTCTTATGTTTGTAAATATTTTTTTATTTTTTGTAACTTAGTTCTTTTTTATTTTTTGTACTTTAGTTAGTTTATTTCATTGTAGTTATTTGTAGGTATTGTATTTAATTAATTTATTAATAGTGTAGTGTTAGGTTTAATTGTAGGTAATTGTAGGTATTGTATTTAATTAATTTATTGATAGTGTAGTGTTAGGTTTAATTGTAACTGAGGTTAGGATTTATTTTACAGGTAATTTTGTAATTATTTTAACTATTTTAGCTATTAAATAGTTCTTAACTATTTAAAGGGACATGACAGCCACATTTTATCTTTCATGATTTAGAAAGAGAATGCATTTTTAAACATCTTTCTAATTTACTTCTATTATCTAATTTGTGTTATTCTCTTGATATTCTTTGCTGAAAAGCATATCTAGATATGCTCAGTAGCTGCTGATTGGTTGCTGCACATAGAAGCCTCATGTGATTGGCTCACCCATGTGCATTGCTTTTTCTTCAAATAAGGATATCTAAAAAATGAAGCAAAATAAATAATAGAAGTAAATTGTAATGTTGTTTAAATTTGTATGTTCTATCTGAATCATGAAAGAAAGATTTTTGGTTTAGTGGCCCTTTAATAGCTATTGTACCTGGTTAAAATAAATACAAAGTTACCTGTAAAATAAATATTAATCCTAAATAGCTAAAATATAATTATAATTTATATTGCAGCTATATTAGGATTTTACAGGTAAGTATTTAGCTTTAAATAGGAATAATTTATTTAATAAGAGTTAATTAATTTCGTTAGATTTAAATTATATTTAACTTAGGGGGTGTTAGTGTTAGGGCTAGACTTAGCTTTAGGGGTTAATACATTTATATGAATAGTGTGAGCTCCAGTCGGCAGATTAGGGGTTAATGTTTGAAGTTAGGTGTCGACAATGTTAGGGAGGGCAGATTAGGGGTTAATACTATTTATTATAGGGTTAGTGAGGCAGAGTAGGGGTTAATAACTTTATTATAATAACGGTGCGGTCCGGTCGGCAGATTAGGGGTTAATAAGTGTAGGCAGGTGGAGGCGACATTGTAGGCGGCAGATTAGGGGTTAATAAATATAATATAGGGGTCGGCGGTGTTAGGGGCAGCAGATTAGGGTTACATAGGGATAATGTAAGTAGCGGCGGTTTACGGAGCGGCAGATTAGGGGTTAATAATAATATGCAGGGGTCAGCGATAGCGGGGGCGGCAGATTAGGGGTTAATAAGTGTAAGGTTAGGGGTGTTTAGACTCGGGGTACATGTTAGAGTGTTAGGTGCAGACGTAGGAAGTGTTTCCCCATAGCAAACAATGGGGCTGCGTTAGGAGCTGAACGCTGCTTTTTTGCAGGTGTTAGGTTTTTTTTCAGCTCAAACAGCCCCATTGTTTCCTATGGGGGAATCGTGCACGAGCACGTTTTTGAAGCTGGCCGCTTCCGTAAGCAACTCTGGTATCGAGAGTTGCAGTGGCGTTAAATATGCTCTACGCTCCTTTTTTGGAGCCTAACGCAGCCATTCTGTGGACTCTCAATACCAGAGTTATTTTAAAGGTGCGGCCAGAAAAAAGCCAGCGTTAGCTACGCGGGTCGTTACCGACAAAACTCTAAATCTAGCCGTAAGAATCTAGACATCCACCATTTACTATATCTATTTAGACACATGAAAATGATACCTAAGAGTAGGCCCTTCATTAAACCTATTATAGATTATGAAAAAGATACAATTTTACAACTGTAATCTTCAAAATATAATTCTCTAAGGCCTATTTTTCAATGCTGTTGGAAACTGTGGAAACTGGTGGTAACAACACAACTATCTCCTTTTAATTCAACGGAGATCTCTCTAGTCTTGCAAGATTAATGTTTAAGTCTTGTAAGTAATGTAAGAGATCTCAAAATATTTTAGAAAGTTATATAGACTAATCCTTCTAAAGTAGTTTCATAGTAAGTGGGGTTAGTTATAATATTGAAGTGAAACTGTAATAAAAGTGTTATTAGTTAAATTGACGGTAAAGTCATGAAAATGACATTAGATTATATTACAGTATGACAGTAAATTAAGTGATGTGTTATAACCCTATCTCTCAAAACACTATATTTTCATTAAAAAAAAACTCTCTGATTTTAGAAGTTTAAAGGGACACCATACCCAAACATTTTCTTTCATGATTAAGATAGAGAATATAATTTTAAACAACATTCCAATTTAGTTCTATTACCTAATTTGCTTTATTCTTTAGATATACTTTAATGAAGAAATAGCAATGCACACAGTGAACCAATCACAGGAGGCATCTATGTGCAGCTACCAATCAGCAGCTACTAAGCATATCTAGATATGATTTTCAGCAAAAAATATCAAGAGAATGAAGCAAAATAGATAATAGAAGTAAAATATAAAGTTGTTTATAATTGTATGCTCTTTCTAAATCATGAAAGAAAAAAATTTGGTTTCATGTCCCTTTAAGAGGCAGCGGGTATAGCCAATAACAAACACCCTAATTGCACTATTTATTTCTATAGCAGCAATTTTGTGCACTGCTGCTATCTTGCAGTATCTCTTATTGTGTGGATGTAGAGATAACCAATACTGTTATTTTGGCCATAAAGTTCCTTTAATAAATGCTCTTGCTAAAAAGGTACTTAACACTGGAAGCTAATCTATGTACAAAAACAAGTTTCTACAATCTGGATTGTTTGTTTCCTGCTTTTTATTGTCCAAAGATATAAATATGCCAAAAGACTTTCAGTAACCTATCTTGCAATAGACTCATTATAAAGCCATTATATGATATACCGTAATTGTTACAATAATTACTACCAACTATAATTGCTCTATGTCAAATAAATTTGGGTTAAAAAAAATATTGAAACATTAATACTATTTGACCTTAAGTGAAATCCCACTAAACTAAAATTAACTCCCACATTCCCACATGCAATCCTATACTCATTCACAAATGCTCCCAAAACACCTAATTCAACACTGTTCCTAAATTCATGAAAAAATATCCTAAATAAAAAAAAAATGTAACTGACTCGTCTTACGGCTAGATTACGAGTGGAGCACTATCATTTGCGCACAAGTAATATCAGGTTTTCAAGACCATTTGCACATAAGCTAAATTCTGCTTGTATTACAAGTTAAAAGTAAATGTGAACATGTGAGCGTAATCACGATTTAAACTAGAATGAGTACTGCAACCTCAAAGCTCTGGTTAACTGTTCTGCTCAACAAAAAAGTGTCACAAAGCACATTAAAAATACATTTAAAAGCACAGTTACATTCATAATAACACTGTCTAAAAAAAAATATTGAAAAAATATTGCATAAAAAAGTTATAAGGGCTCACAAGTTTTTTGGGTGTTATAAAAAAAAAAAAGACTAAAAAGGGGTTAAACATTGAGATACATACACATGTCTAAAGATGTATATTTATTTATATATATATATATATATATATATATATATATATATATATATATATATATATATATAAATATGTGTGTTTACATAATACATATGTGTGTTTCACATATGTATTTATATGTGTATTTATGTATTTACAGACATATATACACATATAAACACATAAATACATATATAGACAAATATATATAAATGCATTTGGAGCCCTTTGCAGTCAAGTAGATGAAAACATGAAAAATCATATTTATGCAATGTTCATATTTAATAAAGTGTTATACTGTGTTTTAATCTAGAAAATATTTTACATTCAGATGTTCTGCACATATCAGAATATGTTCTATGTATTTTTAAATAGATATTCCTATATATCTATACCTTTATATAATCATGCACATATGTAGAGGAATAAATATATATTTGTGCACAAATCCATCAGACATATATTTAAATATCTCTTTAAAGTAATGGTAGATCCTAATATTTTCCTAGTGCAACAAAATTACTTCTAGCAGTTTTAATGTGCAAGCACAAACTACTGCTCCACTCATGATCTTATTGTTTCCTTCCTATATTTAAAAATATTTTCCCATCCCTGATGGGAATCATATAAACTAAAGGGCTTACGATTAGCAATGGTTAAAGGAACACTGAACCCAATTTTTTTCTTTCGTGATTCAGATAGAGCATGCCATTTTAAGCAACTTTCTAATTTACTCCTATTATCAATTTCTCTTCATTCTCTTGCTACAGTAGAGACTTGGACCCCAAGAAACGCCTATAGTCTCCTCCTTTCTACCAAGGGGCCTTAAGACGCTTTAACATGTAAGCCCACTTACCAACGGCCCATACCCCCGCCAGCCCATGAGCACTTAACTAACATACCAAAGTAAGCGGATTCCCATTGAAAGAAGACAAAATAACAAAGGGGAGAAAATCAAGACAGCTTAAGTCTATGCTAAGGGGCCCTGATCCAGGATGTCTCAGCTCCATAAAAGAAAACAAAAATCACACAATACCCCAAAGATAACGGTCGCTGACCATTTCCAGCATCCAAACAGGATGGCACATACTAGATCTGAGGATGAGGGATCTGACACTGGGAGCCTCTCGGATACCCACCCTGGCAAAACATTAACAAAAAGGGATTCCCGACTACCATTAATAGAAGGTGCTCCAAACAACTTAATGGACTCTATCACAACATTGCTAGCATCCCATCATGACTCCCTATCGAGGAAATTCGACAAGTCCCATGCTGACCTTAAAAAAGACATAGGCAGCATTGGGGAACGCACAGATGCACTCGAGCGCAGGCAGGAAGATCTGGCAGTGGATCATACGAACCTCCTCAGCTATTCTCAATGTTTGGCTGGCCAGATAACAGACCTAGAACTAAAATTGGCGGACCTGGAGGACAGGTCAAGCCGTAATAACATACGAATTAAAGGGATCCCAGAGACTGTCTCACCCCAGGATCTAGATACATACCTGCAGGACCTATTTAAAGCGACACTGGGTCCCAACCTGGGCAATGAAACCCTTATTGATAGAGCGCACAGAGCGGTCAGACCTAGATCTGCAGACGAGGGGAAACCTTGTGATGTTATAGCCAAGCTTCACTATTACACATTTCGAGAAAAGATCCTCAGAGCTCTTGCTAGAGAAAAGTCACTGCCAGACAAATATGCCGACTTGCAGATCTTCCCTGATCTTTCTCCACACACGCTTCAGCTCCGAAGGCATTATCAACCATACACCAAGATCCTCAGGGACAAAGGCCTTAAATACAGATGGGGCTACCCAGTGCGTTTGTTCATCACCAAAGATAGACAGCAATTCCTTGCCACAACGCCACAACAAGCCAGATAACTCTTGCAGAAATGGGAACTATTCCCGTCGGACCCGGAAGATCGAGAACCGGGCCCTACCAAGAGCAGTGGACTTAGGGCCTCTGCACCGACCTGGAGACCACTTACACAACGACCAACATCTACTTCCAAAAGATCATTGGACTCCAGAGACTTACCCCTAGCTGAAGATACATAGGGAATCCGCTTACAGCCCTATGAACGCAACTTGACATTCATTCAGAGACGTTGGGTTTCTCCCACGTACATCCTCCAAGGGGGACTCAAGACCACATATGAAGATAGGTGAGACTTTCAGATCCCTTGCCAACTTGAACTGTCTGATTTTGTATCTTCGTAAACTAGCAGTTTAATTGATAACTTTAATGTATACAGTAGTTTAGATACAGGTTGTCATTGTTTTTCTTGTTACCACCCTAACCATAGAATGTTCAATATACACACCAGTAGTGACTAGTGTAATCAGACTGGACTATTCTTCAACCTATCATAGACTGAATAGAAATTCTACTACAACATTACCGGACTGTGGGGTACCATGAGAAGGACCTGGGTAGCTGACTCTGTACTATACCTCCTGACCTTTTCCATGACTCCACAACCAGTGAGCCCACGTCACCCTTGCCCCTACATGACAGTGTAGCAACATTTGACTGTCAAGGGCACTAGATTCACTATGGCTTCTTCAGGACAGCAAGGCCTGAGTAAATAACCCAGTCAATGCCGTATTATAGGCTCACCCTTGCTCCTTGACAGATCTAGTTTTAGCTGTAGACGGAAGATCTCCTACTACACTTGACACTACATTGGATATCCAGGGCGACCAAAACATACCGACTTTTTAACCCAGCCATGACTTACAGTCAGATGCCTATACAGTCCTGATTACCCGTCACTTAACACCTCCTGTCGAAGAACTACTTGGTCTGGTTTGATTATAATTATGTTCATGTTTATTAATGTTTGCTATGTTACATATTTATTTGAGTATGTTATGTTATATTCATGTTTGTATTGTGAAAGCAAAGCTGCTTTCTGGGTTTGGCGGGGATTATGGCTGACCTTTGCTAATCTCCGCCCCACAAAAATAGTTGTGTCCCCCTGATAGACATCAGGGGAGACACTCATTGCGAAAGTGATTTTCTTGACACTTTTCTTCCTCATCACTCTCTCCTTAGAGTAATATTTAGGATGTTTGATCTTTCAATCATAACAGGCATCCCAGTTTGGTAGATTCCCGTGTCTGGCTCCTTGATAGTAAACTTTGTAACTGCCACATTTCCCACCCGGACCTTATCCTCTCCTTTGCCCACAGCCGATAGAAATAATGGCCCCAATTCGAATAGCTACCCTTAACGCACAAGGACTAAACTCCCCAACAAAGAGGAAACTTTTGCTTAATTATATCCGTACCCATAGGGTCCATATCTTGTTTCTCCAGGAGACACATTGGTCAGGGGACTCTAACACCATTAGGAACTCACAATATTTCCCCATTTGCGAAATGGCTTCAAATACTGTAGGGAAGACCCGAGGAGTGGCAATCCTACTCAGTAGAGACTTAACCTAAACACTAGAACATGTAGAGAAAGATACTGAGGGTAGATTCCTTATACTAATTTGTACACTTAATGGCATACAATACACCTTAGCTTCAGTATATGCACCAAACGCGAAACAGATCCCCTTTGTAAGGCAGTTCCTCGCCAGGGTTGACCAACTCAAGAGAGGCCACCTAGTCATAGGAGGGGACTTTAATATGGTGTGGGACCCACGCAAGGATAAGAGATCCCTCCTCACCACTCACTCAGATAGAAATGTCTCGTCACTCTCCAATGCCTTCCGAAAACTTATGTTCCAGCATAACCTATACAATGCATGGAGGTGCTTAGCCCCTACAAATACAGATTTCACACATTATTCCAAAGCCCACAACTCGTTCTCAAGGATCGACTATGTCATATGTGACTCTTGGTCCTTAGACAAGATGACAAACCCAACTGTTCAACCATGCACATGGAAGGATCTTGACATGGTCTACCTAGACTTTTCCGAGTTACAGACCTTCACCATCAGACCTCCCTGGAGACTTTCTGACCACCTATTGACTGAGAGAGAGATGCCATCACTTCTCAGGGAGATAACTGACTTTCTAACACATAATGACACAGGCACCACTGACCTAGACATGGTTTGGGCAGCCCTTAAGGCGTTTCTGAGAGGGTACTTCATTAAGACGTTAGCCCATCACCGTAAATCAGGTAACCAATCTTTAGCCAAGCTCTATGGAGACCTCTATGCCCTAGAGACCACCAGCAAATCATGCCCCAAACTCCTATTATCCCAACAGATAGGCTGCATTAGAGAAGAAATTGCCAGAAGGGAAACTCTACGAGTGCAAGACAACTTACACAGACTTAAACAGTTATATTATTACAAAGGCAATAGAGCAGACAGGCTGCTAGCCAATAAGCTCAGAAAACGCACACAGCAGAGTAGGATAGCCTCTATCACCACCCAACAGGGTCCAGTCCACTCCCCTAAAGCAATAGGAGTGGCCTTTGTAGATTATTACTCCTCTGTCTATAATATCGCGTCGACAGAGCAGATAAATGAAGCCACCCCGGATGACATCCATCAGTTCTTGGGAGAACTGAATTTATCTACATTGGCAGATGATGCCAGAACTGCATTAACGCAGCAATTTACACTGGAGGAGGTCAGCATGGCTATAGCCGATTTGGCCTCCCACAAAGCCCCGGGACCAGATGGATTCACTGCCACCTTCTATCAGAACCTTAGTTCCATACTTTCTCCAATTCTACTCCGTCTCTTTAATAGAGTGGCCCAACGTGGTGAGTTTCTCCCGGAATTTCTGGAGGCCAACATCACCACATTCCACAAGGAGGGCAAAGATCCATCGCTATGCTCTAGCTACAGACCCATCTCGCTCATTAATGTTGACGCCAAGATCTATGCCAAGATTCTCGCCAACAGACTGAATGTACACCTCCAGTCACTCATACACCTAGACCAGGTGGGTTTTGTCCTAAATAGACAAGGTTCTGACAATACTCGCCATCTCTTGAACATATATGCAGAGGTGGCAGATTTGGGCCTACCCATGCTCACTCTGTCACTCAACGCTGAAAAGGCGTTTGACAGAGTGAGGTGGGATTACTTAACCCAGACCATGGAGGCGTTTGATATACCGGATGCATACATCAGAGCCGCTATGGCACTTTATTCATGCCCCACTGCTGTGGTGAGAGGTTTGGGTTTCTGTTCCCCCACAATACGGATAATGAACGGGACGAGACAGGGATGTCCCCTGTCCCCCTTGCTGTTCGTACTAGCAATCGAACCCCTGGGCGCAGCTATTAGGAAGTGCCCTGAAATACAGGGACTCCAGCTCCATGACACCATCCAGAAGCTGGCTCTGTTCGCGGACGATCTCACGGTCTTCCTCACGGATCCTTTGGATTCCCTCCGTCCATTGTTCCACTTGTTGCAGAGATTTGGCGAACTTTCCTATTACAAAATAAATGTTAATAAAACTGAGGTGTACTCTCTTAACCTCCCCATTAGAAGAGGAGCACAGCATTCAACTCCTATATCCTTTTAATTGGTCCACTAAGGGGATTAGACACCTAGGAGTGTTTCTCTCTCACTCTAAGCAGATCACCATTAGAGAAAACTATGAGAAACTGCTGAAGGAGATTACATTCGAATTGAATACCAATAGATATAGCGAGATCTCGTGGTTCTGTAGAGTGGCGGCCCTCAAAATGATGGTCCTACCTAGACTCACATACGCGTTTCGATGTATTCCCATCCCAATTCTGATCTCTCTGACTCGGAAGTTCCAGACTCTTTTCAATGCCTATACTTGGCGAGATAAAAGGCCTCGAGTCGCAGCCCATATACTACAAACGCCTATAGAGAAGGGTGGAGCAGGCCTCCCTAATGTGAGGAAATACCACGAGGCAGCAATGATCACCCACGCCTCAGCATGGGGCAACGACCTGCCTGCGACCAGATGGAGAGAGATAGAGCAGGCTTCCTTACCGGCGCTGGTGGAGTTGGAGGACCTTCTGTGGCTTCCGCCGCATTGGCGGACAAAAATTCATATCTCTAATGGTATAGTCAAGGGGTGCCAGGAAGCCTGGTTGAAATTGAGACATAGCAGACTCATTGCCCCACACCCCTCGCCTACACATTCTATCCGGGGCCTCCTCCTGGGATTAACTGATATCCCTACCAGCTCGTGGTCTGCCACAGGAGTAGCTTCTCTGTCAGATTTCTACGATAACAGGAGACTGAAAGCTCATACGACCATGCTAGCCCTACCTGCGGTAGCCCCGAGGTCCCGCTTTACACTTCTGCGCCTCCGAGCACTTATGAAATCCTGGGGCTTCTTGGAAGATGAGCTGAGGGACCCCACATTGTGGGAACAGCGATGGAGGGCCAATCTCCAACTCTACAAACCTCTTTCAGTGCATTACCAGTGCCTACTAGGGGACCCCATCCCCTCTAAAACGATTCATATGGAGGCATGGGAAAAAGATTTGGAACTTACCTACCCATTGGAAGTATGGGAGGAAACAATCTGCATCACTAAAAGGGCCACTCATTGTGTTACTTTGTATGAGCTCTATTTCAAAATCATTACGAGATGGCATTTAGTACCCACTAAATTGCAAAGACTCTATCCCGATCACTCTCCCATGTGCTGGTGAGAATGCGGTGAACGGGGCACCCCGACCCACATCTGGTGGTCTTGCCCAAAACTGGCAGACACTTGGAAAAGGGTAGAAACCCTATGCAAAAAACTTGGGCTGGTAGAAACACTGGAACCGGCTATGACGCTCCTGCATCTGGGGGTGGACTTGCTCCCTAGCATTAAACGAAATTTACTTATATACATCCTCATTTCCACCAAACTGCTGGTAGCCAGAAACTGGAAGAAAGGTCAACCCCCCAAATGGCGGGGAGTAATAGAATGTGTGAACTACATCAGAAGTATGGAAACCTATGTCTATGGTGAACGCAAGAAATTGACGGATTTCCGCCTTATTTGGGAACCTTGGGACACTTACATGTCTGATAAAATACACAACCAGACTACATAACACCTGACCTTACCAACATACCCTTAGACCTTCCCCGACACTCTGTTAATTGAGGAAGCCAGACACGGGATGACCAAGAAAGCCAGTGGCTGGATTATTACGGCCTCTCTTGACTCCCATGTAATACACGATGTGATGCTTGACCTCTTAGTTGCTTTCCCACTCGTTGTGCCTACAACACCTGTTTTTCTTTCTTCAATAGTCCTAATGACTCTATTGACTTTAAAGCTGTCCTAGTAACATAACCACTAGATTGGGCAAACATGTTCTGTACTGTCCAATTTGATTCTAAATGACGGCCTCTGTAAAAACGAGGTACGTGTTCTATCCGAGGTGCAAACACGCCTCATGTCTTAAAGTTTATGTGTCATGTTATGTTGTTATTTCTTCTTGCTGCAATGCATACGCTGTATGCCATTTGACTTACCTCAATAAAAACTATTTTAAATAAAAAAAAAAAAAATAGAGGGGGGAAGAGATCAAAAGAAAGGAGAGAGAGAGCAAGAGAGGGAGGATAGAGAGAACAAAAGAGGGGAGAGAGACAGCAAAACAGAGGGGAGAGAGAGCAAAATAGGGGGGATAGAGAGAGCTAAAGAGAGGGAGAGAGAGAGCAAAAGATAGGGGAAGGGACAGAGAGAGATAGAGAGCAAAAGAGATGGGGGAGAGCGCAAAAGAGAGGGGGAGAGAGACCGCAAAAGAGAGGGAGGAAAAGAGGGGGGGAGAGAGAGAGAGCAAAAGAGAGGGGGGGAGAGAGAGAGATCAAAAGAGAGAGGGAGAGAGAAAACAAAATAGAGAGAGGGGGAGAGAGAGAGCAGAGGAGAGGGGGGAGAGAGAGAGCAAAAGAGAGGGGGCAGAGAGAGCAAAATAGAGGGGGAATAGAGAGAGAGCAATTGGTGGAACCGCTGTACTGCTAAAAATGGCCCATGTACACGGGCTTTCGGACTAGTCCTATATTATAAATGGACAGGTATGTTTGTCCGATGCAGTCATGCGCAGTAGAGATTGCAGCGCGAGACAAACATATCTGGCCTGGCCGTAAGGAAGAATCTGTCAAGGTTGTAGGGATCATACAGCAGAGAGGGTGGGCTGGATCGCGTGGTCGGGCATACCTGGGCTAGTGGGTCCGCTGCACTGCAGAAAATGGCCCGTATACACAGGCTTTAGGACTAGTACCTTATATAATCAAACACATTTACAAATATGTTCTTTCACTAATAGTTTCCCAAACTACTTAGGACTCTATTTTCATATAGATCACTATGGTATAAATAATCTTAATTAATTTATTATGTATATTTATAATCACATAATAGCACAGATGCATTTTTAAGCAAATGTTCTTTTACAGGGGTGTTTAGTGTATTTTACTACAATTATATATGATCAGCAAAAATGTGAAAAAATCACTGACAATATAATATTTAAGGGAAATATAGAACGATATAAAGCAAAGCATTACCTCTAATATATATTTCATGAATAAAATGCAGCTGCAATTTCCTATTTCATATCTCTTGTGAAGCATTTACAATGCTGCTTAAGTTACATCTTAGTCAATCAACATCTAAATAGCATTGGTAAGAATCAGCCAAAGCCTAACTAAGGCACAAAAAGAGTTTCTCTTTCATCTAAGCAATTAACCTTGCAGGGTCCTAGCACTGGGAACTAAGAAGGTTCTGAATGTTACACAATTGGAGCAATAATTGCTTGAGAGGAGAATCTGTAGTTTCAAAAATGCTATATAATTAAGTCAAATTGAAAGTCAAATTGAAAAAAAGGCAGTTCAATATAATTTGATTTACATTATTCTCAAAAGCCTTTACAATTTAGGCTACTGTGACTTAATTTCACCACAAAAGTTTAAGGATGCCTATTATATCTGTATGCTGCCTTTTTATTCAGGGTATTTAATTGCCTTAAAGGTACATATATGGAAAAAACATCTTATTACACTATTGTTTAGCCCTACAAAATAGTTAAACACATAGTTAAAGACAGTTCCAGAGCAGCAATGCAGTTCTGCTCTAGAGCTAAACATGGCTGTTTGGATGCTACACACATCTGCCTCTTGTGATTGGTTCACAGGCTGTGGTTAGCAATGGACCCGTAGTGAATTGATGCTTGGAAGCTGACTTTAATTATACATTTAACCCCATTTCAGACAGAAAGAGTGACTATGAACTATGTGTATGCACACAGAGATACAGGAAGTTATTATTTGCTAATAACCTATGGATAATTTATCAGGACTAACATGATGATTTCAGTGATATTTTTTTCAAATGTCTATCAATCATCAAATGACTAGAGAAAACATTAAAGGAAACAAAATAATTTAAAAAAAATAACTTTTAGTGTAAATTGTGAATAGAATGTTTCCTACTGGATGAATATGTTTTGAGAAATAAACAAATAAATAAAAATCCAAATCTGAGGGATTTCTTCACCGAATTCAAATGACAAGCAGTCCAAATCAAAGTTTAACATTGAATGTTCGCATCATCTCCTGGGCTCACAGAGAGACTGTTATAATCTATCTGATAGATAAAGATATCTTTGCCATCCTGCTATTTTAGAAAAAAAAAAATTGTAATCAGTAAAATAAGTCATTTCTATATCTTGGCTTGGACATTCTTGTGTTTAGCACCTGTAGCCTAGCTCCCTTCTTAACCCTTTGTTTACTGGATTGAACTGCCTTCCTACTACTAGCTTGGCCTGTTGTACTGTACTTGGCCAACAGATACAAATTGGGGAAAAGAATGTATGCACCTTTAAGGACAGCCTTTAAAAAGGATGTACCGCTTGAGTAGTGAGTAGACTCTGATGAAGGGAGAAGATACCCATGAAAACGCATTAGGCCTACCTGATTCATAGTGGACTGCACACACACGCAACGGTTGCTTTGGATACCGGTCGAAACAGCACACCGAGTGTGTGAGACAATTGGGATTTGTACTTCATTGGGTTGGAGCAGTCACCATGATAAGACAAATGTTGGAAGCGCAAGGATGGCAGACAAGGACTCCAGTACATACTGTGATGGTACCCCAGTGTTTTTTGACATTCCACCACAGAATTCATCTCTCTCAATACAAATAGAGTTTTTCATGCTTCGTATATTCCTCATGATATTTTTTATGAAGGCAATCTGTATGAGTGCACATTTTATTTGTTACATTTGTTTTGCTACACTTAGATCTGCTTTGCGCTCCTTGTGTTTGTATATTTCTATATCTTGGCCTATATCTTAGTCAACACTTAAAGAGCGAGTGAGATTTCTTCTCTTTAAGGGGCGTTGACAAAGGACTACCACACCTCCTTTAAAGTGCCGAAGCCACACCGTAATTCCTAAATTATCCTCAATAGGTGAAATATAGGGATGTGACCTTGATACGTGTTGACTAGGCCACGTTATAGAAAAGGATGAAGCACTAGTGTTCTTCTTAAATAAAGCACTCTTTTTTTCCAAAGTCGATACACCAGGGATAAAATAAAAACATCTCAAAAGCGTCAACACACCTTGATTTAACACTTTTTGGCTAGCAGTGCCTTAATCATAGACTTAATTAATCTATTAGTGATCCCTACTTAAATAGTCAGTTAGGGCTACATGATTGGATGAAGCTGACACTTCAATTAGAATACAAGTTACATACAGATTAACAACTTGGACAGTATTGAACATGGCAACATCATAAAAATATGTTTGCCAATGTAGCAATTTGAATGACAATGTGTGAAACAAGAATGTACCTATTGCAGTCATGCATAAGTAGTTAGATCAAACACATAGCCAGATTACTATCAATAGTAAAGCTCAACACACTTCTATCCAAAGTAGCAATCTACTGATTATATGATGTATATCTACCATTAGCTAGTACAAGATTGAAAAGAGAAGACAAATTATGTTATATATCAAATAAAAAATCAGAAGCAAAATATTTCTATATTCTACAATCATTAGATATCATTTCTTCAAAAAATAATTACATCCCCATATATATTAAAACCATGGTGTTTCCTGGTTTTGAGTGGGAATATCCAAAGCACTTCTCTTTGTAATAATTTAGCAGTCCAGTCCCCTACCCTGAACTTCCGACCCATTTTATCACATGCCATTTAAAAGTAGAAACATCCTGATTATGCTTAAAGATGAAGTGTCTAGCTAGGTCCAAACAATCATCACCAATATCTATATTTTTCAAGTGCTCCCTATTCTTAGTCTGAGCCTCCCTTGTAGTACAAATGCCATACTGTCAGTTACATTGAGAACACTCAATCAAATATACCACAAAAGTGGCCCTGCAATTCGTGCAACTAGTCAGGTCATACACTCTTTGAGTAACCTCAGATTAAATGTGTTTGGTAACCTTAGAATGGCTATAATCTATGCATTTAATGAAATGGTATGTCCCTTCATTGTGAGCCAACTACTGGTCTCTTTATTTGATGTCTTAAGGTACTGGGGGCCACAATGTTACCTATGGTTCAACCTATGAGTGAAACAAAGTTCCACCCCTGGGAAACATAGTCCCTAAGGCTATCTCCAGCCATTAAAATGGGTAAGTGTGTTGATAATTTGCCAAATGTCAAATAATTTTGGACTTTAGGTGGTAATAAAGTCAAGTTTGATATTATCAAATCTAGTCTTATTATTATCAGATTTGACCTCTTACAATAATAACTGTCTGTCAATCCTACTGACCTCCAAAAGGGCTCTATCAATTACCTTTTAATGAATATCCACCTTGAAGGAGTTGGGACTTTCTCTAAACAATATATTCCTCTCCACTGAGCAGCTACGCTTCAGCCTCATAAACTGACCTTTAGCCACCCCAAAGCCTGTACGCCTGGGGTGGATACTTCTAGTATTATAAAATAGAATTAGCTGTGATTGGCTTCTAAGCTCACATATAAATAAGGAATAGTGATTTTATTTAAATGATGAGCAAAGTGTAAACCCACTTAATTACTATTGAGATAATCAACAAATTGGAGGGCTCCTTCCTCTGAGCCACTCCAGATTAACAATAGTTCATCTGTGAATCTTGAACACAATACCACAAAGGCGCCAAATGGCCTAGCACAGCTATGATAATAGGATATAGGATTTAAGGATGAAGCAACTCACAATGAAAGCACATGTCTCAGGCGCTGTAGATGCAGGCTGGAACTTCTCATTAGTCCAGCAAACTGGCAGTGGCAGGTGTGGATATCAACTGGTGGTGCACTTGCTTTTTGACCTTATTGGTCCCCATTGCACATTATAGACTTTTTATTTCACTTACAAACTAATTATTTGTTATATACATCCACATTGTATGTATGTACTAAGGTACATGTGATTTAATGTAATTGTTGCAAATTTTGATTTTTCTGGTTAGAGTCCTTATCAATACTGTTTTTGGTAAGTTGATGCATTTCCTAAAGAAGTTTTTATCTCTAAAGATGTGGGTGAGCTACCACCAACCCATATAGAGGTTGGCATAAGCCTAGGGAAATTTTGCCCCCATAGCAGTCCTACGCCTCTGGAGATAGAAACTACCCTCAAACCGAAAAAAATGTTAACTAAAATGATAAAACTTGAATAATATAATTCTTCAATACAGCATCATAGTACTAATGATTTGAAAAAGACTCAACTGCTCTGAGCCTATAGAGATGAGGAATGGCCGAATATAGTCCCACAATCAACAGTGAGCGAAGGACAGAAATCATTCCAAGTTATATCCTCTAATACATAAAAGTTGCTTGTATCTTTTAGATATGATGGCATCTGGTAAACCATGGGGCTGTAGGACAGACTTGACCCAGATAGATAATTTATCAAACAGGGAACTAATTCCAGAAACTTTAGGTCTTCCTTTCACCTCCTTTATGTACCTTGGGGAGGGGATGAAAGATAGTAACATAGTAACATAGTAGATAAGGTTGAAAAAAGACTGAAGTCCATCTTGTTCAACCTATACAAATCTAAAATACTTACAAAAAGCTCCAGTTAAGCTAAATAACCCCATTAAAATGTGACCCATTTAATACTAGCAATCATATCCATGAATTTTGTTTATATACAGAAATTTATCCAGACTATTTTTAAATGTATCTATGGTATTGGCATTCACTACCTCCTTTGGTAATGAGTTCCCACAATTTTATTGCTCTTACAGTGAAAAAATGTTTCCGTTGCAGGAGATTAAATCTCCTTTCCTCCAACCTTAAATTATGACCTCTTGTCAGAAACAATTTTCTTGGAATAAACAGAGCTTCTGCCATCTCTGTATATGGGCCTTGAATATATTTATATAAAGTAATCATGTCACCTCTCAAGCGCCTTTTTTCTAAAGAAAACAGACCCTGTTTGGCTAGCCTCTCTCATAGGTTTAATTTCTCCAATCCCCTTATTAGCTTTGTGGCCCTTCTCTTTTTCTAGTTCTGCAATATCTTTTTTAGCAATTTGTCCCCAGAACTGCACTCCAAAACTCAGGTGAGGTCTTACCAGGGCTTTATATAATGACAGAATTATGCTTTTCCTCCCTTTGAATCAATGCCTCTTTTAATACATGCTAGTATCTTATTAGCCTTTGAAGCTGCTGCCCTGCATTGTGCACCCATCTTTAGCTTGTTATCTATTACTACTCCCAAATACCTTTCCTCCTGTGTTTGGCTAAGTCTTGTCCCATTTAAAAAATACGTAGCCTGCTTATTTTTACTTCCAAAATGTAGAACCTTGCATTTTTCCGTATTAAATCTCACTTTCCATTCACTTGCCCATAGTTCTAATTTTAGCAAATCCCTTTGTAAAGAGAAGGTTCGTCCTGCTTGACCTTATGACCTTACTTAACTTAGTATCATCTGCAAAAATAGAGATGTCGCTATTTAATCCTTGCTCCAAGTCATTTATAAAAATATTAAAAAGAACAGGGCCCAGTACTGATCCCTGGGGGATGGCACTGATTACCTTTGTCCAATCTGAGTATGATCCATTTACTACTACTCGTTGTTCCCTATCTTTTAGTCCAGTTATTTATCCAATGAGCTAACATTTTCAGCTATTCCCAGTCCCTTAATTTTGTGGCATTAATCTCTCATGTGGGCACTGTATCAAAATGCCTTTTGCAAAATCTAAGTTATATCACATCAACTGATTCCCCTTTATCTATATTTTACTTACTTCCTCGTAGAATCTAATTAGATTAGTTTGACATGATCTATTTCTCCTAAAGCCATGCTGATTAGAACTCATAACTTGTTTACACGAATATGCTCATCAATATAATCCCCTTATAATCCCTTCAAATATCTTCCACCACTATTGATGTCAGACTAACTGGTCTATAGCTTCCTGATCATCCCTTCTTCCCATTTTGAAGAGTGCACCACATCAGCTTTACGCCAATCCTGGGGTACCATGCCTGAGGATAATGAGTCTTGAAAATTAAGAGTAAAGTTTGTCTATAACAGTGCTAAGTTCCCTTAACACCCTTTGGTGTATCTCATCTGGGCCTGGAGTTTTATTTACCTTAATATTTTCCAGTTTTTTCCTGATATCCTCTAAACAAAAACCCAGTTAGTGGTATGGACTGGCATGTTCTATTCTGTTCCAAAGTAGCATTCAATGGTTCCTCTCTTGTGTATACTGAAGAAAAAAAACTGGTTTAGTACCTCAGCCTTCTCCCTGTCATTATTTATCATGCTAATGTACCTATATTATCCTTCTTAGATTTTTTTGCTATTTATGTACTTAAAGAATCCATTTTAGGGTTAGACTTAGAATTATTTTTTCATTTTCAATTTTGGCTAATTTGATTGCTTTTTTGCGATGCTTGTAAATCCTTATAAATAATGTATGCTGAGTCTGTACTATTTTCTTTTAATAATTTAAATTCCTAATTTCTCTTAACACATTTTTATTTAGCCATAACGGCTTTGTTTTTTTATTTTTATTTTTATAACCATATGGTATGTGTTGGATATGTATATTTATTTAACACATTTTAAATATTATCCATTTATTCTCTGTATTTTTATTAGAAAATACATTGTCCCAATTTATATTATTTAATGATTTCCCTTAAATCGTTGATTTTGCTCTCTTGAAATTAAAGTCTTAGTTAAGCTTTAAAACACTGCATTTGAAAATAGATTTCAAATGTGACCATGTTATGATCACTGTTACCCAAATGTTCTTTAACTTCTATGTTTGATATTATATCTGTATTGTTTGATAGCACTAAATCCAATATAGCTTTACTCCTAGTTGGCTCCTCTATTAATTGTGACAAGAAGTTATCCCTGAGAACTTTTAAAAATCTATCCCCCTTAGCTGAATTACTAATTTCATTGGCCCAGTTTATATCAGGGTAGTTAAAATCTCCCATAATTACAGCACTGTTATTAGCAGCCTTACCTATTTGGATAAGTAGTTGAGTTTCCTCCGGGTCACTAATGTTGGGAGGCTTGTAGCATGTTCCTAGTAATATTTTTTTAGGATTTTTCCCCCCACTCTTTATTTCAACCCAGCAGGGTCTCTACATTGTCACTTGTATCATAAATATCTTCCCTTATTGTAGGTTTCAGGTTAGTTTTACTATACATGCAGATTCCTCCACCCCTTTTGTTATTCCTGTCCTCCTAAATAATGTATACCCTCTAAGTTAACTGCCCAGTCATGTGAATCATCCCACCAAGTTTCAGTTATACTGATAACATCATAGCCCTCTTCTGCAACTAAGAGCGTCAGCTCCCCCATTTTACCTGTCATGCTTCTTGCATTTGTTGTCATACATTTAATTTTCATGTGCTTTCTGCTGCTACTTGGTGTGCTTTCCTCTATATTTCTAATGTGACATTTCTTAAGTCATCCCTTCCTTGAGATATTAAGGGGATTGTCATATTCACAGACTAATCTCTCTGTTCTATTTTGCTCTAACTGACCTCCCCCCCTTTGCCTAGTTTAAAAGGTTCTCTAAACGTGCTACCATCCTTTCCCCCCAACACACCTGCACCCATGTCATTCAGGTGCAATCCATCCTTACTGTACAAATTGTACCCTAGTGAAAAATCAGCCCAGTGTTCTAAATAGTCAAACCCCTTATTTTTACACCATGTTTTTAGCCATGAATTAACAGACCTTAACTCCTTCTGCCTTACTGAATTAGCACACGGCACTGGTAATATCTCAGAAAATATTACTTTAGAGGTCCTTGCTTTAAGCTTGCTACCTAACTCCCTGAAGTAATTTTTTAGTACTCTCCATCTCCCACCGATTCCTTCATTAGTACCAATATGAACCATGACTGCAGGATCAGACCCACATCCCTCTAACAATCTATCAATACGCTCCACAATATGCCTAACACTAGCCCCTGGAAGACAGCAAACTGTTCTATGTAAAGGGTCTGGATGACAAATTACCCTATCAACCTTCCTAATAATAGAGTCTCCTACCACCAACATCTGCCTCTGGCCCTGACTTGTATGCCCCTCTTCCATGACTGAAGGACTGCCCACCATAGTATGCTCCTCTTCCACAGCTAAAGGACTGTTCACTATACTAGGCAACACAGCCCTCTCTGACACTGCCACCCCTGAACTGATATCCCCAACATCTTCACTTAATCTGGCAAATCTATTGGGGTGTACCAGCTCAGAACTGGCCCGTCTCTTCTGCTTACCTTTACTTCGCCCTCTGACTGTGACCCAGCTACATCCTGGAGTCTCCTCATCTGAATCCTCCCCATTCCCACTGCTGGAACCATTAACAACCAGCTCAGTCCTATCCATTTCCCTTTCAAGTGTCTGAATTTCATGTAGTGTTGCAATTCGTTCCTCCAGATCCCCAATACGAGTTTCTAAAGAGACAATATGCTCACACTTGCCACAAACATATAATCCCAAAAGCGGCTGCTCCAGTGATGCAAACATGTGGCAAGCTGTAAACTGAATGAGATTCTCACACATTCTTAATAAAAGGTTTAACTTAAAAGTATAAAATATATTTCCTCTTGGTTACCCCAAAACCTTGTTTGTCTAACTACCTTGGTTAGCTAACTATAATACTTAAACAGACAATCTTACTTTAACAGAGAATCAATACAGCAAGCCTGAAAGAGCAAGCTCCCAGAGTAAATGTGCTAAATTTATAATCTAGCTAGGCCCAAACAGCTGAAAAAAATCCCACCCCTAATTACCCACACAGGAAACAAGAAAAAAAAATAATAAAAAAAATGTTTAGATACAAACCAACAGTTATTTTGTTTTATAAAATGCAACCCTTACAAAGCAAAATATTTATGAATTAGCTTTGTTAGCTAACTATAATACTTAAACAGACAATCTTACTTTAACAGAGAATCAATACAGCAAGCCTGAAAGAGCAAGCTCCCAGAGTAAATGTGCTAAATTTATAATCTAGCTAGGCCCAAACAGCTGAAAAAAATCCCACCCCTAATTACCCACACAGGAAACAAGAAAAAAAAATAATAAAAAAAATGTTTAGATACAAACCAACAGTTATTTTGTTTTATAAAATGCAACCCTTACAAAGCAAAATATTTATGAATTAGCTTTGTTAGCTAACTATAATACTTAAACAGACAATCTTACTTTAACAGAGAATCAATACAGCAAGCCTGAAAGAGCAAGCTCCCAGAGTAAATGTGCTAAATTTATAATCTAGCTAGGCCCAAACAGCTGAAAAAATCCCACCCCTAATTACCCACACAGGAAACAAGAAAAAAAAAATAATAAAAAAAAATGTTTAGATACAAACCAACAGTTATTTTGTTTTATAAAATGCAACCCTTGCAAAGCAAAATATTTATGAATTAGCTTTGTTAGCTAACTATAATACTTAAACAGACAATCTTACTTTAACAGAGAATCAATACAGCAAGCCTGAATAACATTTCTTTTCATCAGAACATCATCCAATAGATTGAAAAACTGAATGCTTAAACTCTCTGTAAGATTCTTGGAGAGTAAGTAATAAACATCTGCATTACTTAACTGGCGCATAGCATCTTGTATATAGTATTCATTGTCAAGAACCACAATACTACCCCCCTTTCCGGCCTGCTTGATGACAATCACCTGCCGATCTCTAAGGCAAACTAATGCCTCTCTTTAATCAAAGTTCAGATTGGGCCGAGTTCTACTGTGGCTTTTAGACAACTTAATCAAATCTTCTTCCACTCTGCCAAGAAATGCCTACAAAAATGGTCCCCTATCTTTAGTGGGATAAAAATAGATTTGGGCCTAAAGCCACTATGAGAATATTTGACATTATAAGTGTTAAGTGATGTAGTTTCACTTAATTCATGTAAAGTTAGATAATCAATACTCTCTTGTAAGTCAATGCTATTATAAATCCTGGGCATATCTGGGAATATTTTTAAGGGTCATATCCCTGACTAAACTGTTAACATCTACAATAATTTCAAAGAGGTTACATTTATTTTTGGGAACAAATCCTAAACCAAACCTTAGGACTTCCAATTCAATAGCTGTAAGTTCCACTTGTGGTAAATTAATAACCTTTAAACTTTGTATTTGTTGCAGGAACTCTGCCTCTTGGGATACCTACGGCATCACCCCTGCCTTCCAAATTCTCTTTGTAGCCATATGAAAAACCTGTTTGTCATTAGTGGCAGTATTAGTGACTAGAAATGCTGCAGACCTAGAATCACCTTCACTCTCACTTAACAATTCTAATTTTCTCTGGTCTAAGCTGTATTTAGCCGATCCATTACTAGACCCATATTTCTATTTTTTATTGTGTCAGACCTAAAGTTTTTATCAAATTGTTCCTGGGGGGCAGGGGAAACTGATTTTATCACAGTTTTGGGTTTGAAAACCTGCTCTTCATCACCCGAGGGGTCACTTGAATTTCTAGCAGCTGAGCGATCTGTTCTATCTTATCTCTCCTCATCTGTATATTTTGTATCAGATAAGGTGACCCTTCTGTCCTATTTATTGTGGCCCTCCTAGACCTAGATCTATTCCTTCTAGCTCTACAACACTCCCCCTGAAATAAGGCCTGTTGCTCCACATACTTTCAATCTAAGGTTACTCAAAGAGTGCACAACCTAACTAGTTGAACAAATTGCAAGACCACTTTTTTGGTATATTTGGTCGTGTTCCCAATGCAACTGACGGTATGTCACTTGCACTACAGGGGAGGATTGAACAATGATTAGGCAATAGGCAGCACTTCATCTTTAAACATAATCAGGATGTTTTTACTTTTAAATGTCAGGTAAAAGAATAGGTCAGACGTTCACCAAGGGGAGGAGACAAAACTTATTACAAAAAGAGGTGTTTTGGATATCCCAACTCAAAACCAGGAAACCCCATGATTTTAATATTGTTGGGATGTATTGAATTTTAGAGAAGGGATTTCTAATAATAATAAATATAGAAATATTTTGCTTCTGACTTTGCTTTGATATATAACAAAATGTTTTATAGCATATAATATATAGAGCATATAATTAGTAAATTGCTACTTTGGATCACAATGTGTTGAGCTGTACTATTGCGTGGCCGGACTGTTATCCAACTGACGCTTGTCCGACGGACATTTGTCCGACGGACAATATTCCGAAAGACATTTATCTGGCTGCTGGGTGGGAATGAAGCTTAAAAATCACGGTTTTATAACATTTTTAATAGTGGACTGACAAAAGACAATTAAATCAACTTATATATAACATTTATAACATTTTTAATAGTGGACTGACAAAAGACAATTAAATCAACTTATATATAACATATTAATTATAATATATAATATTATAATTGTAATAATTATATTATGTGTTAAAAGTACATCGTGAGGGTAGGGACCCATGGATAGGTTCCCAGAGGCGGTTGCGGCGCCCGAGTCACTGATTGTAACAGAAAATATTGGATCGTATCTGCCCTCGGCTGAATGTATCTTGATTTATTTAAGTAAATGTTATATATTATGTGCTATTGCCTTTAAAAAGTCTAATTTTGAGTATTGACTGTATTTTTCTAAAACTTTCATTATCCTGTTGTTTATGATTTCATATTTTTTTTTTGGTTTTCTCAGTTCAACTCCAGAATCAATTTTTTCAATTGTTAACTCCCATTCTGCTTGTTCTTTTCTTATTTTTGAAACTAGTCTGCAAATGCTTGGGTGGGTTATAGACATTCGTTGGTCAAATGCTCTGTGCCATCCTTCTAGAGAGTTGTTTGTTCTAGGTAACCCTAGTTTTGTTCTTTCAAAAGTGTTCCACATCGTAATATCGAAAGTAGGTTTTCTTCTTGTACCTTGTTGTAATTCGCCAATCCAGTTTTTTTCAAAATAATTTAAAAATTCAGATAAAATGTTACTGTTTTGGGGGGCGTGTCTGGGCAGCGGCCGTGAGCGGTCGCAAATCTGAAGTCTGCTGATGCTAGGGAGAGAATCCGCCGATTATCTGCCACCTAATATCCCATCTTCTATAGAAGTTGATTTGCCCTGATAACAGAGTACAAGCTGAACCGGGAGATATATTTTTTATTGAGATAACATCAGTGGTTTGGACTAGACTGTAGACGTTGGAGGCGGCGGCCTGCTTGTCTACCCCCCCCCCGGCAACCCGGGGTAAAGCAGTAAGTACTATTCTACTGCAACGCTTCTACTTTCTATTTGAACATGGAGGAGAACCTCCTTTTGCAGGTGCAGGCCCTATTTGTGGACTATGACCGGCAGATAAGTCTTCGATTCGATCGGCTTATGGAAGCTATGGGCATAGAGGAGGAGCAAGCTGAACCTAATATGGCGGACGACATGACCTCCAGATCGCAGCATAATGGCCTATGTAGAAGTGAGGGCTCTGTCTCTAAAAAGATCAGCACAATAGGCTGTGAGCTTAGTGTGGCAGAGACCGCCGCAGGAGGACACGGCTACAGCAACAGAGTGAAGGCGCCTAGCCTTAGCGCATACGCCGGGGAAGATACTATCAAGTCAGAGATAGAGGAATGTGAGACAGGGCTGGAGAGTGCTACGCACTTGCCGCATAACCGGGACGCTATTCCACTTGTGACATTTGCCAGGAGGCAAAGAAGGTTCTTTAATATTATGTGGGTAGCGCCTGGAAGTGCGGCCATCTACGTTTTGGTTGACTCTCAGAGCTGTGAATGTGCTGTGCCGTGGAGCCTGGGGGATACTTTCCTACTCAGCAAGTTTTGCTCAGTTTACCTAGAGCGAGCGGGAGTAGGGTAATTTGAACGCTAAGATTTGTGCTGCCGGGCAGGAACTTCAAATGCCAACCAGTACCCTGCCCTCCACTCTACTTTTGGTTTAGGATGCCTTATAGTGTATGCAGTTACTGTAAATATTAAAGTCCTTTTTCTATTAAGTTTAACTAGCAGCTCACAGAACAGCTCTCTGGTTGGGATAGCTACCATAAATGAAAGCAAACATTTCACTATATTTATATTCATTAGAGTGTTCAAGGAGCCTAACGGCTATACCTATCCTTTATGTTCATATGGTATCCCTAGATAGCTATATATGCTGCTCATGTGAAGATAACACTTTGTTTTTACCATAATGATGGCAGGACATGTTTTAATGTATATATAGGTCATTGGACCTAAAGTGGGAATGGCATGTAACATTGGTGCTTGCATTACCTGTTTTAATTATCTGCGTGTAATTATATTCAGATCACACGAGCCCGTCTCCTTAGATACTATAACACTTTAGTTTTTACATAAACCCCTGCAAAATACTCAGTCTGTGATGGGGTCCTCCCTGGGCTGTGGTCTAATTAAGTTTGACCTACTAATCTTACACCCCTAGTGATGAGGTTTAGCTTTAAAGTCAGCCATGTGGCCTATATTTTCTTGCTCAGTAATTCTACTGTACTGTCTGCGGCCGAGACAGTACACTTAATATATTTAGTTTGCCACATATTTAGTGATAATCTGGGGAGGCCCTGTGTAGAGCTTTCTTAATGTGGGTGGAGATTGGGCTCTTCCAAAACTAAAGTATACAGAAAAGTCCTATTTATGTTACATTATTATGCACTGCGCTATGCAAATTTAGAATATTAACTTTCTTGGTTATTAATTAGGTTATAGACACACGTAGACCTATGTCTTTTTTTTCTTTTTCTTTAGAGACAGGGCAAGAATACTAGGTCTTACCATCAACATTTGCTATGTTATGCTATGTCTATGTTATAGAAAATATGGACAATTGTAGGCCTAACCATTCTTATTTGACATTCTTTCTTTTACCGATGTCAGGCCCAAGGACTGCGGCATATGTTAGGTTTGTTAATTGTCCACATGAATATGTATAAAAGTAAAATGAGGTATTATACATGGCTAGACAATTTCCCCTATAAGTTGAAACCAAAGTCTGGTTAATATGTATAAGACATGCCTCTTGTGTGGGATGCTTCAATATTATTGTTTGTCAAATAGGCATGTTGCCATGCTGTTTTACAGTGTATGTTTATATTTGAAGCTGTTACCTCAATAAAAATTATTTAAAAAAAAAAAAAAAAAAAAATGTTACTGTTTTGTTTTTCTATTGATTTTACAAAGTCATTAAATGTTTCAACTACATCTTCCACTGGCACAAATGCTAATGCTTCTAAGCATTTTATGATCAGAGCATTTTTTTCATTATTATACCATATTTTTAAGCCCAAAGATTGTATTTTTCTCCACAGGCATTGGGAAAAATGGAAAAAGCATCCATAAATTATTGTATTTTGTAAAAAATGTGTCATGCAATTTATTGCTGCTCTTTCAAAATCTACTGTAATTGATATAGGATTGATATCTGGATTTTTTTCTTTTATAATACTAAAAATTAAATTATAAGTTTCCTGATTTTTATTTTTTGATATGCAGTATACTAATGGTATGGTATGGTTATCTTCTATTAAAACATGTATTGTATACAACTGAAAGCCTAAAGGAGCTGAGTCAAATGTTCCGTCACAGAGCCAGTGTTGTTTTTTTAAAAGAAGATTTTTTTTAGTAGACAGAATGATTAAATTTTCACTTTCGTACATGATGAAATCTTCTCCTCTGGTTGTTTTTCTTAAATCATCATTTAAAATGTTTCCATTTGGTGTTGTTCGATGTCGACGTACCATTCTGGCAAGAGTTTCTTTTTTATGTAGAGCTCCTGCTGCTTCAAGGGGGAAATTAGATGTGCAATTTTGTATTATGCTTGATGTTACTTCTTCTGAATTTTTAGCAACTTCTTTTATTTTTTCAATTGTTTTCATAGATAAAATTCTTGCTGCGGGGCGGAGCTTAGCCACGCAGGCGGATGGCTGGGTTTTAAGTGTGCTCCTTGAATCCCTGGAAAGTATGCATACTAAATTCGGCATATAACTTTCCTAATTTCCCCATCCTTTAGGGGAGCATTGTACCAACTCACAAACCTACAAACTGACCTGCAAAGAGATTTGGCTGAACCATATTGGGCTCCTTTTGAGAGAAGGAAGTGTGCGACCGCTAATCTGCCTGAGGCCTGGCCCTGTCGACATGCGATAAATATGCCTGCAAGCTAACTACAACTGCTCCGTAACCACTACCGGGGTGCTTCAAACCAAAGACACCCGTATCGGACTTCGATCACTCGATGCGGCCGCTGCCGGTTGACTATAAACCTCCTGTGCCTGTTTGGGTGAGTGAAGCCTTTACATTTGTGCCCCCTATAAATGCACAGCCTAATTGCAGTGAAACATCGATACCGCGGCCTATACTAAGGGTCTAATGATTTTCCAACGTACCTTACCTGACCCGCTGATTAGTTTGCCTCATGTGTTACATCGATACCCTCAGCGCTGCCACTCTGCTAGGAATGTATGCTAATTGACACTGCACCTAAGTACAATATTCTGAGGCCTCTCACGCCCAGTGCACCTCTGGTATCAACAGGACCTGTGTGATAGCCGTTTTACCACACTTAAAGGATACAACATTATAGCACATAAATTTTATTGGACTCTTGCCCATTAACCCCACTGGATCCTGCAGAGCTACCCAAATACCTTTAAAGGCACAGTCTGCCACGCAGACTCCTTAGCAACACTACAGGGCCATTACATGACTCATACTCTTTTAGCACCCTTTTTTGGCTGGATAGGTTATGCCGGGCAAATGACAACCCAAACCAGATAAAGCTACTCCAGTACGCACACTCACTGGTTATCTAAAACAAGTGGAACTACATAGCTCTGACTCACCTAATAGCATGGAACCCAGCAGGGACACTCCGTCTCCCAATATGCAACTAGCTGTTCCCTTAACCTTGCACCCCTGTGACTAAAGAGGACCTGCAAGCACCTCTCATCGAAAGAGGCAGTATTAGAAATGCTGTCAAAGAGATGAGAAGCCTCTTTCAATGAACTGAGAGAGATATTAATTCCCTGGACACCAGAGTGTCGCAACTCAGAAGCAAAGCACGTACAGGACATCCACCTCAATACAGCAACTGCAGTCTGAACTACAAACAACAATCTGAAACCATCCAAAATATGTCTGATAAGATCGAAGACCTTGATAACAGGGGCCGGCCGCAATCATTTGAGGATCCGGGGGGTCTCAGAAACTGTCCACCCCCCAGCGATTGAAGGCTACCTACAGAGTTTTATTCCGTACTCTAAAGATACCCCCTCATCTACTGATATCCCCCTGGAGAGAGCACATAGGCTCTCCGGGCCAAACCGCCGCCTAAGTCACCTCCCAGAGAACATTATTGTCCGATTCTTGAATTTCAAGGACAAAGAAGAGTATTCTGAAGCATGCAAGAAACCAAGCAAACCCATACAACATGCTGGTGAGGTGCGGCAGATCTTCTCAGATTTGAGTCTCCAGTTACTCTGCAAAGAGGAGAGATCTGTCCACACATTACAGAGAAGCTTCGGGCACACAAGATTCCATATAGGTGGGGGTTTCCCTGTGTCTCTGGCAGCCACCTGGCACAACAAAACAGCATTTTTTCCACCTAGGAACAGACCCCCAGGCTTCTTTGCAAGCTTGGAAATCGAAGAATCTACGCCACAGCGGCCCCCTACCAATAATGCCCCTTGCTCTTCCACCTGAAGGGACTTTAGTTTCCCTTACACCTCTTTTTCATCAATAGCAAGTGGACCTTACTCCTGTGATTGCTGCACTCCAGGTATCCTATGACCAAGCTAAGTACTTAGATATGATAAGTCGCAGACCTGAACATTTTATAGAAACTGCCTTTCTCTACTTGCCAGTTTTGACTCTGATTCTAGGCCTGGTCCATGTTCTGGGCCTCTTATTCTGGCAAGTTTACCCTGTAACATGATATAAGATATTGCAATATGTCCTGTCCATATCATACTTGTCTTGCTTTTCTACATATGACGTTAAGTGTTATTTAGTTTATACAACGTTCTTTAATTTACTACTCTTGTAAAAATGTTATTGTATATATCAGATAATGTGAGTTCCCTTTAAATCTTATGCTCCCCTCCCTTTTTCCCCCTCCTTCTCTTCCCCCTCCCCTTCCCATTCTCCTATCCCTCCCTTTTCCCCTCCTTCCCCCTCCCCCTCCCTCTTCTCTTTCCCCCCCCCTTTTTCTCCTCCCCTCCCCTCCCCCCCCCTCCCTTTCCTCCTCCCCCCATCCCCTTTCCTCCTTCCCCATCGCCCCTCTTCCTTTTCCCTTCCTCATGACTTTGATAACCATTTTTATCCAGCCAGTAGATCAATGACCGATTTCCATCCCGGCCAATCTTGATCCCTTGATCTATGTGGCAACTGACAATAATGTTAAGGTTCACTTTACAATGTTACGTCTTGCACCTCTCAACACCACCCCTTCTCCTCACCTTACCCTCCCCCCCCCCTCCCTCTCACCCCTTTCCCCTTCCCCCCCTCCCTTTTTTTTTCTCCCTTTTCCCCTGCCCCAAGTGTCTCTGACATTGCCTTCATCTAATCGTTGGATCATTACTAGTTTATCTAGAGAGTTACTATTGTGCTGAGGATCCTTTAGTATATTTTATGTTTTATTTAATACTCCCCTATAATGTGGTGACCTGCGCTTCCCTAAAAGATGTCTTAAATTAGATGGATCACTGTTGAGCTTTAACATGTGGCAATTATTGCTGTTGTTATTGCATGTTCAGAAAATGCGAATTTCTTTTTTCACTAATGCTCCCCTCCTTCTCCATTTCCTTACCTCCTTTCCTCCTCCCTTCCCCTTCCCTCTTCTCATCCTTACCTTTCCCGTACACTATTATCACTAGCATCTTTTATTATCACTCTATCCTATTATTTCTCCCTCCTCCCCTCTCCCCTTCCTCTCCCTTCCCTCTTCCCTTCCCTCCCCCCCCTCCCCCTTCCCTTTACACTATGCTAACAGCCTATGACCATCATAATGCCTTTTGATATGCTACCCTTATTGCTGTTCATGTGCTTATCATAGAGCGTGGCTACCCTTTCCCTGAGTTTCCTCTCCCTTCCCTCCTTCTCCTTCCCCCCCCATCCCTCCTTCTTTCTTTTCCTATCCTTACTCATTTTCTCCTCTTTCCTCCTCTCTTCTTCCTCTCCCTTATTCCTTCCTTCCCCTCCCCCCCCCTTTTGCCGTATGTAACACCAAACATGGGCTGCTAAGCCTATGGTTAATTTATTTTATATGTTTTAATGCGTACTGTTTCAGGGATCATTTCCCCCTATCACATATTTTTCTTACCTACACTTGCTCCCCTTGATTAGGGACGTACCTTTCTCGCTCCCTTTATTCCTTTTATCTTCTCCCCTTCTTTAGTGAATCCGTAGCTCCTTTCCCTTTGAATTTCTCTCCTGCTAGCTACTCCCCCCTCTTTGTTCCCCCTTTTTTTTTTTTTTTTCTCTCCTCTTCCCCCCCCCTTAAGATGGCCCACAAAACGAGTAAATTTGGTACCCATGGCCTGACTTTTACAACTATAAATGCCAAAGGTTTGAATGACCCGGGCAAGAGGTCCATTGCATTTCGAGAGCTTGACAAGCTCCATAGTCATATTCTTTTTGTTCAAGAGACTCATTTCCGCAGAGGACATGAGCCTCAATGGCACAACAAACAGTTCCCGACAGCACTTTTTGCCTCGGGAAAGTCCAAAAAATGTGGTGTGGGTGTTCTAATTCACCACTCCGTCCCACTGAAAATTACTCATACATCCAAAGACCCAGAGGGCAGATTTCTATTAGTAACTGGCTTGCTCTACGAGCATCCAATCACATTGATCACAATCTACTGCCCGAATGCTGACCAGCATCGCTTCATGTCCAGAATTTCGAAGCTGATCCTAGACCACGCGAAAGGACCCGTTTTTCTATCTGGGGACCTTAATATACCTTTAGATGCCCAATTGGACACATCTAATGGTTCAACTAGTGTCCCTAATAAAGTAACTAAATCTGTCAAAACAACCATTGCGAGCCTACAGCTCCACGACGTGTGGAGGACTTATCACCCCTGTGGGCAGGGATTACACATACTTCTCTCCTCCCCACAACAAATACTCCCAGAATAGATTACTTTTTCTTCGACTCTTTAGGGACTAGACATGGTTAACTATTGCAAGATTGGCACAACATTACTTGGTCCGACCCATGCCCCCTTATCTTGCAATATCCTGTGGCCCGACTTGCCTCCCTCGACTTATATATGGAGACTGGATGACCATTTACTAGACAGACGGGGACATTAAAGATGACATTCAGAAATCACTGACCGACTATCTAGCACACAATGCACCGTCGCACACCTCTACCTCTTGTTTTTGGGAAGCTCAATAAATGTGTTATACGAGGGGAATTCCTCAAACACAAAGCCTGTATACTTAGGCAACAGAGACTTAGAATGACCCAACTTTTGGACAGAGTGACTGAGTTGGCGATATACACAAAAAGGGATTCCTCTGGACGAGGTTACGGGCGAACCTACTGAGACAAGTGCAGGTTGGCCCTTAAACAACATCAGCAGAGAGACCCTTCAGCGTAAAACCCTCTCCATAAAGCAACATATTAATGAGGGAGGAAACAGCCCGGTAAACTATTGGCTAGGAGTATCCGCAACAGCAGCTTAAGTCCCATATACATTCTCTACAGGGGGCGGCTGGTACCTCACTACGTGGCTCTAAACAGATTGCTGCCTCCTTCCATTGCTACTATTCTAGACTCTATAATCATTTCACAAACAGATACAGACACCCCACGAGAATCCCATGACCGACCAGACTTACCGCAATTGATAACTACTTATCCTCCATAAACCTTCCTCAGCTTGACTCTGATGGAAAGGAATTTCTCGACTCACCTATTACCTTAGAAGAATTGTCTCAGGCCCTTAAGGATCTCCCAAATGGTAAATGCACAGGGCCCAGATGGACTTACAACCAAAATACTTACCCGAGTTTTTCTTAAAACACTGGGCCCTACATATGCTCCAACTATTTAATAATCTAATAACGACTCCCCACCTGACTGTCCATCCCTGGAAGCGTACATTACTGTTATCCCTAAACAGGGCTAGCCCCCTACTTCCCCAGCCAACTTTCGACCAATTTCCTTACTAAATTCAGACGTTAAGATCTTTGCCAAAATTTTGGCTAAAAGACTCAATAAATACCTTCCTTCCTTAATTTCTTTGACCAGGTGGGCTTTGTCCCTGGTAGAGAGGCACGTGATAACACCAGCAAGGTATCCAGCTGATGTCACACGCTCAGGTAGTGGGAGAGAAACTGGTTGCTATCTCTCGACCGACGCGGAGAAGGCCTTCGACCGCGTCGATTGGCTTTTTCTGCGTCGGGTTTTGGGGACCATGAACTTTGGAACCTCCTTATAAATATGGTATTCGCGTTGTATTCAACACCGAATGCCAGAGTCCGTGTTTAACAACACCTTGTCAGATACCTTCTCTATATCGAACGGCACCAGGCAGGGGTTGCCCCCTGTCGCCCCTTCTTTTCGCCCTCTCTATTGAGGCACTGGCCCAAAAAAATTGAGAAAATTCCACAAATAAAGGGACTGCGACTGGGCGACGTGGACTACAAACAGGCTCTTTACGCCGACGATATTCTTTATACATTAACTGATATAGAAACCTCACTCCCAGAACTGTTAGATGAATTAACACAATATGGGGAGCTTTCCAATTTCCACTTAAACCTGAGCAAATCGGAAATCTTAAACATTAATCGCCCCTCCAACACAGGTTGAGAGACTTGCTCACAAATACCAAATACCCATTGCCCCTTCCAAACTGAAATACCTGGGTGTCTATCTGTCAGCTCAACAAACAGACCTTTTTAAAAATAATTTTTTAACCCTGCGCAGGGAAATCACAAATGATTTGTCCTCATGGTCAAACAAAATGTTATCTTGGCTTGGTAAAATCAGCCTAATTAAAATGAATATTCTTCCCCCGTATCCTATATTTGCTGCAAACTGTCCCGGTGGCCTTGCCTAGGATTTTCTCCCCCAACTCCAACGTTCACTAGAACAGTTCGTTTGGTCGGGGGTTAACCTAGGGTACCTAGAAAGACACTATATCTACCCCGAAAAGAGGAGGCCTGGGGTTCCCAGACTTGTCATTATATCGGAGAGCAATTTTCCTTCAGAGGCTAGTTTGAACTGTCTCATAATTCAAACCCAGAAGCAATGGGTCAGATTAGAGGGGACAAATCTTTAACATGCATAACGTTGGCACATTAGCTTGGATCCCCCCACTTAGGCCGTCCCCGCTCTGATACAGAATATCACCTTACATTGGCCACACTACAAGAATGGGATAGACTGTTGGCTACCTCTACACAAATTTCTTCAATACATTCCCCCCTGCTCCCAACATCATAGAAAACCCTAAAATTCCATACCATGCCCTTGGGACCCGTATGAGTACGTTCTACCCACTCCGTGAGGGCACCCTCCATTTTTGCTATGCACGAGGGCAAAACTCCGCTCACAGCTTGACATGTCTACACAGTTTGGCGATCTTTTTTTCCTCTGGGCTCTGATACCATCAGCTTACACACTTATCTCACTCATCACAGACACAGGATAGGTTCTTGAGGGCCCTTACACCACTTTGAGACTCTCTGCTCTAGCAACACTCTGCCCTAGACGCCTAATCTCAAAGATATATAGGCTTCTACTTCTGCCGTCTGACACTCGACTCCCCTCTTTCACCACCCTGGCCTGGTGCAAGGACCCTCAGCAACACTATTGAAGAGGAGGGACTGGATACGGTTCCTTTACTTTAACTAAACGATCCTCTGTCTCGCAACTGTCCAAGAGATACATCTAAAGCTCTAACCAGATGGTATCATACGCCAGTGAGACTCCACAAATACTTTCCCCTCGACAGCCCTCTATGTTGGAGAGAGGATGCGATGAGCACGGCTCCCTGATCCATATCTGGGTGGTCGTGCCCAGATTGGGGGACTTCTGGAGGACTGTGACAGAGATTATGACCCGTAAGGTACAGTTCCTTGTCCCTCAACACCCCTGAGACCATGTTATTATTCTGCGGCTCCCCAAGACCAAAGATGCATTACACTAGATCTCTCTCCCTCCTACTTATGATCACGGGAGCCAAGAGATTGATTCCCAAGAAATGGAAATCCACCCAGGCCTCCCTCCACTGATGAGTGGTTTGCCTCAGTGGATGACCTACTACAACTGGAGAGGCTGCACTACTTTAAGATTGGCCAACTAGATTTCATGAGACGATGCTTGGCGGTATGGAGAGGCACTCCTTATAGGTCCTTGTTGGGCGGAACCTTCCTCCCCTCCCCCTTCCCCTCCCCCCTTTATTTTTTATTTTTTTTTTCTCTCCCCTTCCTCCCAGCTATGAGGTTTTCCCCCTCCTTCTCCTCTCCTCCCTCTTTCTCTCTCCTTTCCCTTCCAGCTATGATGTGTCTTCCCCCTTTTCCCTACTACTTCTCCCTTCTCCTTTATCTCTCTTTTTTAATTTCTCTCTCTCTTTTTTATGCTAATACTCTATGTGTTCCTTCTTCTTGAACTACCGCATTAAGTTTGAACTGTTTTTGACATTATTGTTTGATACAACAAAAACGAAAATTTCGTGCCATGCTTTGTATCCTCAGCAGGGTTCGGGTCTCCTCCCCTCCTCAGGGGGGTTTCCCGTTTCTTCAAAAGTACAATTATCATGGACTTTAGTCACATTGAACTGACGTAACCGTACTATGACTAGACCGTTTTGTTAACGGTATACAGTGATGTATAATGTGACTCCATTGTATATTTTTGAATTTTTCTTTAATAAAGCGTGTTTAAAAAAAAAAAAATTCTTGCTGTATTAGGTGGATGTGAATGATTTGATGCATCTTTTTCAATTATATCATTAAATGGTTTTTAGCCTTCCTCCACAAAAACATATTTTTTTCACATCTCCAATATGTTACATTTTCTTTTTTTTTTGTCTACAATGTATTCATAACCTTCATATAACATTTTTCTTCCTCCTTTACACGTCTTTATGAACTCCATTTTTTTAATTTGATTGTTTTTTTTAAATTTATTTATTTAAGTGTTTGTGGTTGTTTTTTTACCTCAGTAGCCACAATATTATTTAAATTCTCCACTTTTTTACTGATGACAATTACGCAATTACGTGATTGCGTGATTGTGCTGTTCGGCGTGCAGTCGGAAGCAGTGTATCCTCGGACATATGTCTGACGGACGAATGTGCTTCGGCATTTTGTCCGTCGGAATTTTTGTCCGAGCACCGTACTATTGATAGCAATCTGGCTATGTTTTTGCTCTGACTAATTATGAATGATTGCGATAAGTACATTCATGTTTCACACATTGTCATTTAAAATTGCTACAATTTGCAAATATATTCTAATGAAGATGCAATGTTCAATACTGTCCAAGTTTTTAATCTGTATGTAAAATCTGTATGTAACTTGTATTCTATTTGAGGAAGAGTCAGCACCAACCAAACATGTAACCCTTACTGACTATTTAAATAAGGATCACTGATAGATTAATTATGTCTCCTGGAAGGAGGAGCCTGCAGATTTTGTAATGTTAATTCCCCTCATGGGAGCCTTTAGTCTAACATTTACCTAGTGAGATGAATACCAAGCAATACTAAGACATAAGGCCCATTTATTAAAAGCTGGGCAGACACTATTTACTCCTGGGAACCTGTCTGCCTTGCATCACAGCTTTTGCAATGCCACCACCTGCTCTTGTGCAGCCGTAAATCCTCCCAATTAGATCAGAATGATTTAACTCTGCCACACTTTAGGTGGTGGACAGCCTGAAGGGCCCAAAGCTGCATCCGCAGCTTAATTAATGACAAAACAAATCACAGAACCAGCCAACTGAGATGCAAAACTTAGAAACTTTATTTAAGAGGCAACATCTTTCCTGCCAAATGCAGCAGAAGCAGAATGAAGAACATTTAACTTATAATGAGAAACAACTTTATTTAGAAACTTCCACACAACAGCCTGACAAATATCAAAAGGGGAAAATTCTTCTGAAAAGCACAAGATGTTGACACAGCCATAGTTGAATGAGATTTAAAAAAAAAAAAAATAAAGAAATGCCTGATTTAGCTGGCAACTGCCCTTTATGATGCCTAAAATACATGACAAAGAAATTATTGTTTTTCCTGAAATTACTTGTTTTTTTTTATCCACAAAATGGTTAAGATGCCATGCAACATCCAAATTATAGATATGTAGCTCACCCTCTAACCTCTTGATTGGGGGACAGAATGAAGCCTATTAAACCAGTTAGTTACTACAGAAAGCTGAGTTTTACCTCCCAAAGTTTACCCCTATGGATGAAATAACATTAATTTTGATCAAATGTAACAGGCAAATCTGTATTATTGCTATCCATTACGATTACAAGCAGAATCTGCAATTACAGTTTTGGTCAGAATGTTTCCTTAAAACACATGTCCAATACAAACAGAACACACTTTTTTATCTTCCCAAGCAGGCATCTTGCACAAAACACAATTCTTTAATTGTATACATTTTCTGGACTCAGGGATTAAAATAAAGAGAGAGAAAATTTAAAAAGGATCACATAAGGCAGAAAACACCAAAATAAATGAAGAACAGCCCAGAGCCAGAGAAAAAAAACAGTCCGCAACAGTGGAGCGCTAATTTACAGTGCACCCGCAACAGTCTATGGGAACTGTGTGTTCCCAGTAAACATATATGTATATGCTTATATACATATATATGTATGTGTTAATATGTGTATATACACATTCTGTTTTGCCCGGTGGTGTTGTGTGCGGCTGCTAGTCGCCGTTGTGAGTTGTTCATCCTGTCTTGATGAAGGCTTCTATGTAAGCCGAAACGTCGACCTATCCTTATGACTTTCTAACGTTGTTGTTATAAACAATAAACTAACTTTTATGTATATAATTCCTGAGAGTGCCCTCCCTTTCCTAGCTCTTATATATATAAGTATATACCTATATATTTGCAATATACTGCCCATCGCTACGCTTCTTACCCCCTTCGCTGCGCTAGTTCTAATGCAGTGTCTCACGGCATGAGAGCAAGGCTCCTATTTAAGCCTATTGAAGTGAGCTCTCGTGAGGGCAATGCTTCCTAGCAATGCGAACGCAAGCTCATGTGTGCATTGCTGTTAACTTGCAATATCACCGCACATAGCGTGCGCTGATATCACTCATGAAAGCAATATTTAGTGATCCACTTGTAATCTGGCCCTTTATCAGCTGGGACAGAAGATTGACATCTTGAGATTCCTTACAGGGATCCACCTCTTTTATCTAGGAAACACACAGACAACCTTTAGGGGCCAATTTATGAAAGCGCGAGTGGACATGATATGATGTAGCGTATCATGTCCGTCGCACATCAATAAATGCCTACACCAGATGCAGTCTGCATTTATCATTGCACAAGCAGTTCTTGTGAACTTACTTGTGCAATGCTGCCCCCCTGCAGATTTACGGCCAATCGGGGTGTCAATCAGCCTGATCATATAGGATCGGGCGAATTGATGTCGGCAGCCTCAGAGCAGGCGGACAAGTTAGACCACTGCTTCATAACTGCATTCTGAGCTATATAATTTGGCCCCTTAGTCTCAGTCTAAATGTACAGACTTGGCAGGAATAGATATAAATATCTATATATCATACTCACATTAGGATTTACAGTACAGCAAGTCTTAAACACAAAAGCTATATTCCACAGTAGCACTGAGAGAAACACTGAGTATTAAAGACTCCCCCTGGATGTTCCTTTTAAACAGCACACATGAGTAAACTAAATGACCCTTAGGGGGCCTATTTATTATGGTGCAAGCGGACATGATCCGATATATCGGATCACGTCCACTGCACATCGATAAATGCCGACAGCATACACTGTTGACATTTATCATTGCACCAGCAGTTCTTGTGAACAGCTGGTGCAAATGCCGGCCCCTGCAGATTTGCAGTCAATCGGCCGCTAGCAGGGGGTGTCAATCAACCTGATCATATTCGATCAGGTTGTTTTTCTTTCAATTTCTGTCCGCCGCTTCAGAGCAGGCAGACAGGTTACGGAGTAGCAGTCTTTAGACTGCTGCTTCATAACTTCTGTTTCCGGTGAGCCTGAAGGCTTGCTGGAAGCACGGGGGCATCAAGCTCCATACGGAGCTTGATAAATATGCCCCTTAACCTTGATTCTGATGAAGTCACAGGGAAAAAATGGTTATGCCCATAAAAAAGACCTCTCTGGTCAGTCTGGAACTCAAACCAGTGATTAGGACAATGATATAAGCTAAACAGAGAGTTGAATAACACGCACACAGCCCTCCACTCAGAATGATATGCAGAAAAGGGAAGGAAGCTCCATTACACCTATGGTGGACAGATTCTAGGGATAAGGTGGTTGGGTCCTTTGTCCACACCTCCTCAAGGGAGAGGATCTCACTTACTTGGCAAGTGTTAGACTAGGAGAACTAAGATATTGATCTAGAGTATTTTGTGGCTCAATTGATATGGATTGGTTATCAGATGCCCTCTTTAAGCATAAGTTATAAGAGCAGCCCTTTGTGGAGCTAGCCTGCAGTGGAGTTTGTGTAATAGTGTTTAGTGATAAAGTTGAGCATCACTTGAAGGTGGTGGAGCAGATACTTCATGATTGCCTTAATTAATTTAATGACCACTTAGGGCTGGCAGAGAATGTAATGCCTCTAGAGACAGATCAAATAGGTAAAAGATGTGTGGTGGAGTTTGCAAAAGTATTTCCTTGTTTTACCTTCTTGATGTCTGACATGATGAGATTTGCGAGTTACTTGCATTCAGATTGGCTGGATGTTATGGTGACATGCTGGCAGATCCTCAGTGTGGACTCATTTCAGTGAGACTTTATACACCATGCAATGATACCTCTGCTGGAATTTAAGGATGTGGATTTCTTACAATATTTAAAAGGAGGTGTCAGAGTCAGCATAAAGTATGAGACTATTAAAAGATCTGTGGCTCTATTACTGGATTACAGTAGGTTGCCTGTTAATCTTTTTGTATGAACTTGTCCTGAACTATGTTAAAAATCCTGATAGAGCATTTGTTAATATATGGCAGTGATGTTCTCTTGGATAGCAAGATGTTGTTAAAAAAAAAAAAAGAAGTAAATTAGTTGCCTGGTCTGAACTAAATTTATAATGATAACTTGTCCAAGATGTTATCAATTTCTCCATATAGGATTAATAAATGGCTCATAATTCAAATATATTCACAGGAAATATATCACTTTAGTAATAAGGTTATATAACATTTCTTATGCATATCTGAACAATGAGTATTGTTTTGATATGTCCTAGCGTATCCATGATAACTGATATATATATATTTACCGTTTTGCCTTTTTTTTAAATTTTGCTTCAATAGTTTCTGTTTCAGTTATCTATAATGTTGATTATGCCATCCTACTTGCTTATTAAAACTGAATTATCCTGTAGTATGTTATCTACTGTGGCCAACTGGGGACAGGCATGTAACAGGCTTAGTCTTTATAAGTATGCAGTATACATTAACAATTCTGAAAATTAGAAAACTTTCAGAGTTAAATTACATGAAAAAGGGGTAAAATAATTATTAAAAGTATATTACAAACCTGTTTCTCTGTATAATCAAGTATTTGATATTACAATCTAAAAGTGTTTAGTGCCCCTTTAAAGAAATAAGCAGAAAAAATCCATTATATTACATTACATTGTTTATTCTGTATTCAGACCAGAAGCAAAAGGTCATTGTTATCTTGATCAATGCATTTTGGTTCTTAAAAGGTGTTCCCTCTTCTACTTTTAAAAACCCAGGTTAACCAATCAGGATTTTAGGTGGGTGAGCTAAATTGAGCCAATACATTTTCAAATTTGTTAATAGGATTTAACCAGTTATAAGCCTTTAAAATGAAAATTTAAAGCTAGTTGGTTGTGTATTTTTCTGATATTTTTTAAAAATCTAGATTATCTAATTAGAATTGTTTGTGGGTGAGCTAACTCTCAATACTGAGCATCTTAATACTTTTTTTTAAAGATATTAAGGATATATTTTTATTGTTGCTGATAAGTGGCAGTTCACAACAAAATCATTGGCTTTTATTTGACAAATACTTTTATGTGAAATTCTATTGGCTGATTTGAATAGCCAATAAAATTTCAGTAGCTCTCATCCTGTTGGCTGATTTAAACAACAGCCAATAGGATTTCAGTAGCTCTCATCCTATTGGCAAATTTGAATTTCCAAAATCAAATCAGCCAATAGGAATGCAATGGACACCATTTTAAAAAGGCTCCCTTGCATTGAAGCCACCGGGATGAAGACTTCTGGCCACCAGAATGAGGATGGATGTCTGGACTTCAAAAACTGTAAGTGGATCATAAGGGGTTAGTGTTAGGTTTTTTAAACTTTTTTGGGTGTTTTTTTTTTTTTTTTAGATTAGGGTTTTGGGCTTTCTTAAAAGAGCTAAATTGGCTTTTAAGGGCAATGGGTATCTTAGGTTTTTTATTTTGGGGGGATGGTTGGGTGGTGGGCTTTACTGTTGGGGGGTTCTTTGTATTTTTACAGGAAAAAGAGCTGATTTCTTTTGGGCAAAGCCCTACAAAAGTCCCTTTTAAGGGCTATTGGTAGTTTATTGTAGGCTAGTTTTTTTTTATTTTGTTTGGCTTTTTTATTTTGATAGGGCTATAAGATTACGTGTAATTGTTTTTATTTTGGATAATTTCGTTTGTTATTTTTCATAATTTAGTGTTTGTTATTTTTTGTCCTTTAGTATTTTTTATTTTTTGTAATTTAGTATTTTTTATTTTTTGTAGCTGTAGATTTAATTTTTTTAGTAGTGTTAGGTTTTTAGTAATTTAATTTATTTAATAGATAGTTATTTTAATTTTAGTCTAATAGTTATGTTAGGTTAATTAATAGTTTAAACTTAGGTTTTTTTAATTTCCCAGGTAAGTTTTTATTTATTTTAAGATATGTATCTTGTAATTTTAATTTAAAGTTAGGGGGTTTGTTAGGTTTAGGGGGTTAATAGTTTAATTTAGTTTTTGGCGATGTGGGGGGCTAGCGGTTTAGGGATTAATAGGTTTATTTAGTGGTAGTGATGTGGGAAGCCAGAGGTTTAGCGTTAATAACTTTATTTAGTGGCGGCTATGTCGGGGAGCAGCGGGTGGATCATGCAAACAGCCAGACAGGGTCGCCCCTTTGTGGGCAAGCAAGGGACTTGAGCCTGGGTCCTTTCTTATCCTAGGCTTGTTCTCGTGTCTCTAAGCCATGGCTGCTTCTTTCTATTTGTGTGTGTATGTAAGCCTTTTATTACCTTTCCTTATCCTGCCTGCAGCACTGAGGCTTGGCTCTGGATATTGCTTTACCTGGATCATCTGTGCTCATTTACAACCTGTCAGTCAGGCTTACCTGGGACTTCCTACCAATTAGCAGCTCATTATCTGGCTATATAACCCTGCCTTTTCCTGTGCTCAGTGTCAGTTCTTTGTTTCATGTTTCCTGTTTCTAGTTTAGGTGTCTTTGTTCCTGAATCCCCAAGACTGACCCTGGCTTGTGACCCCGGCTCTGTTCATCGTTTACCTGCACCTCTAGCTTCCTTTGATCTCTGCAATACCTTGACTACTCTCTTGGATTTACCCTTGTTTGTACAGCATACTTGGATCCTTGGTTTTTGCAAACAGCCCCCGTGAATTTATTCACAGCCCAGGTGGTTTTCTTACCTGATCACTTTGGGATGCGATACCTGTAAGGGTGAGAACATATCTCTGCTACAGACTCCAATCCAGGTAAGACCTTTACATTGGCAAATACACAATATGCATCACATTTTAACTTTATCTTTTTCAAATTTAAAACCTAAGTTGTAATTTGCCATGTTGACACATCGCATTATCTATGAACATAATAACCTCTATATCCCCTATTCATATCAATGTAATGTTACAAAGGGGTCAATTTACTAAATGCCAGACGGACATGCTTGTGCAATGCCACCCCCTTGCACATTCGCGGTCAATCTGCTAGCAGGGGTTGTCAATCATCCCGATCTTACCTAAAAGGTGGAGGACAAGTTAAGGAGCAGCGGTCTTACGACTGCTGCTTCTTAACTTCAGTTTCCTCAACATTGGAAACTACACGTGGAGACAGCAGCATCCACTGCTTATTAAATCTCCCCTGAAGTGTCAACATAACCAATAGATCATGTCGATTCACATATAAATATATATTTCAGGCTCCAATCACAAAATCCCACAAGTATAAACTGACCATCAATTAACCAACATGATAGCTACTGGAGTATTTAACTGTAATAATATTACTAGCTATATATTTATTTATTTCATTAAAAAAAATGTAGATCAAAATGTCCATTTAATCCCTTAGAAACTAGGCTATCTAAAGTATAGAAGTATTTTAGCCCTATTACCAGCCCTGCCGAGAGGTGGAACATGATCAATAATGTTGTATCTCAACAAGTCTCGAGTGTTTGGCTAACATAAAGTGTCAGGCCCCAGGATGTTCACTTTCACCTTTTACCAATGGCTGATTATATGGCTGCCCTTTGAATTGCCATATGTGTACATAAGTCATCGTTAGTTTTGCTGATTAATATTTGCCACAATAATGTTCCCAAATGAGGTTTGGAACATGATTATCAATCATGTTCCACCTCTCGGCAGGGGTGGTAATAGGGCTAAAATACCTCTGCAGAAAGAGACCAGATGGATCTATACTTTAGATACCCTGGTTCCTAAAGGATTAAATACACATTTTGATCTACATTGTTTTTTATTAAATAAATAAATTTATAGCCAGTAATATTATTACAGATGAATACTCCAGTAGCTATCCTGTTGGTTAATTGTTGGTCAGTTTAAACATGTGAGATTTTGTGATTGAAGCCTGGGATATAAACATATATGTGAATCAACATGATCTATGTGTTATGTTGACTCTTTGTAACATTACATTGATCTGAATAGGAGACATGCATTTGTCATACCACCTCCAAACAATATGTAGGTTTTGTGTGATAGCACGTTATTATGTTCATAGATGGTGTGATGTGTCAACATTACAAATAACAACTTAGGTTTTAAATTTGAATAAGAGAAAGTTATTTATTTGTCAATGTGCATTATCAATATTATTGAATCTCTATACAATTTCTGTTTTGCTTTTAGATGTCCGTAGTAATCCCGGCACATGCGCGGTTGCATATAAGGAACGCTGGCGGCGATCTGTGATGGATTAATGTACTTGTTATTAGGGTACTTAATGGGGTAAATGTTGCACTACAATTGTATGTCTGATGAAGGGGCCCCCGAAATGTCCCAGTAAAATAAAGATTATTGTAATTAATCTGAGAGTGCTGGAGCATGTATTGTTAAGTTGTATATTTTTTACCCAGAGCACCCCGGAAGCTGCATTTGAGAAACTTGTAAGGGTGCTGATCCTTGGAATAAGGTATGATATATATATATATATATATATATATAAAAAATAGGTAAGCAAAGTGCACTCCAAAGGACTTACTTGTAAATCCACTTTATTTGTGAACGTTTTCGAGCCAAACTGGCTCGTCCTCAGACAAACAGAAAAACAACAATTGCATTTCCCACCACCAGGACTTAAATACCCAACAGCCATTACGTGTACGTTCTACACATTTGCCACGCCCCCCGAGGGAGGAGTAAGCAGCCGTGTCAGCGTAAATATTAATAGTGTATTAAAAACATGAATACAACCACAACAGTGTTATAAGGTCAGAGCGCAATAAACAGACAAGATGAGCACATATTGTACAAAAGCTAAATTACAAGCTATCCTGAGAAGCCGATGTGCCGACATATACTAACGTTGAAGTAAATAATCATGTTACCAAGGCGACCAGAGCATACATCAAAAGTGACTGAATAAGTAAACCAATATTGGCATCTGTAACCAAAAAAGCTGTACAGCATATTATAGAGTGCATACAAGATATACACATATTCTAGTGACATACAACCTAAATGCGGTAAAGGTTCAAAGCTATTAATGGCAGTGTACGCAGGCCAAACATATTGACAGGCAAAGAGTATATGTATAATGGGAACCATGGAAACTGTAAATAAACAGCAACGGACCAAAAGCATTATATACAGAAAATTTATAAGAGCATAATATCAAGCTTTCACCAAGTAACAACGGGCGTGTAAACCCCGACAGATTAGCAAACATTTAGATAGTAAAACAATTGCGATCATGTAAAATGAAAAACAAAAAAACGATCCAACACCGTTGGCATGACAACCGTCAACAGTCCAGCCGATATCGGCATTCATTAGGGGCAGCTAGGGCCCAAACTATAGGGGACAGGAGAGTGTGGCATGTCAAGTGTGTTGGTATAAAACATCTCAAAGGACAGTAAAGTCATGACAGCTAGACCAATTATAAGTTTAAGTAGCTTAAACAATATATATGATATGGAACAATGATCCAACTGTAATTGCGCCATATAGATACACGTAAATTAATCTATAATGGAAAAACACATAAACAACCTAAGAAAGTGTTAAAAAATGTTTGGACACATTAGTATCCTGACTAACACTTTTTTAGGTTGTTCATGTGTTTTTCCATTATAGATTAAATTACGTTTATCTATATGGTGCAATTACAGTTGGATCATTGTTCCATATCATATATATTGTTTAAGCTACTTAAACTTATAATTGGTCTAGCTGTCATGACTTTACTGTCCTTTGAGATGTTTTATACCAACACACTTGACATGCCACACTCTCCTGTCCCCTATGGTTTGGGCCCTAGCTGCCCTAATGAATGCCGATATAGGCTGGACTGTTGACGGTTGTCATGCCAACGGTGTTGGATCGTTTTTTTCATTTTTCATTTTACATGATCGCAATTGTTTTACTATCTAAATGTTTGCTAATCTGTCGGGTTTCCACGCCCGTTGCTACTTGGTGAAAGCTTGAAATTATGCTCTTATAGATTTTCTGTATATAACACTATTGGTCCGTTGCTGTTTATTTACCGTTTCCATGGTTCCCATTATACATATACTCTTTGCCTGTCAATATGTTTGGCCTGCGTACACTGCCATTAATAGCTTAGAACCTTTACCGCATTTAGGTTGTATGTCACTAGAAAATGTGTATATCTTGTATGCACTCTATAATATGCTGTACGTCTTTTTTGGTTACAGATGCCGATATTGGTTTACTTATTCAGTCACTTTTGATGTATGCTCTGGTCGCCTTGGTAACATGATTATTTACTTCATCGTTAGTATATGTCGGCACATCGGCTTCTCAGGATAGCTTGTAATTTAGCTTTTGTACAATATGTGCTCATCTTGTCTGTTTATTGCGCTCTGACCTTATAACACTGTTGTGGTTGTATTCATGTTTTTAATACACTATTAATATTTACGCTGACACGGCTGCTTACTCCTCCCTTGGGGGGCGTGGCAAATGTGTAGAATGTACACGTAATGGCTGTTGGGTATTTAAGTCCTGGTGGTGGGAAATGCAATTGTTGTTTTTCTGTTTGTCTGAGGACGAGCCAGTTTGGCTCGAAAATGTTCACAAATAAAGTGGATTTACAAGTAAGTCCTTTGGAGTGCACTTTGCTTTACCTATTTATACATACTGTTTGTTGCACCCAAGGCAGCTGATTGGAACGTGTGGAGTGCACTTTGTCTGCAAATTTATATATATATATAAAACACACAGAGAAAGTACAGCACTCACTTACAAGCTCTCAGCTAAGATTAAAAGCAAAAATGGAAGGGTTAGTTACTGCATTTGGCCAAATGGGACAAGCCCAGGTTCCACGTCAAGGTCCCTTCCAAAAACTTGGGTCTCTAAACCAGCCAAACAATGCATGCTCTCAACCAAACAAACTGGGAACAAGTGAAGGGTGCACAGGCTTAAGTAATCACCCTAGACATATAGAAAACACTGAAGGGGATTGCACTCTCAGACTGGACTGCGTACACATCCTATGACCCTGCAACATGCTCAGCTCTGGGTGCTCTATGGCACTCACAGAAAACTGTGCTGTCCCCAGAGTCACAGGCAGTTAACCCCAGACAGGTCTGGGTGCAAGGCCCATAGTGAAAATTACAAAACAAATTAATACAACACACAGAGAAAGTCCAGCACTCACTTCCAAGTTCTTAGCTAAGATTAAAAGCACCTGTGAGTGCCATAGAGCACCCAGAGCTGAGCATGTTGCATGGTCATAGGAGACCACAAGGAGAAACTGTATGGAAGAGTGATGCAGAAGAAGCCTTTTCTGCACACACGCCACAAACAGTCACTTGAGGTATGCAAACACACATTTGGACAAGCCAGCTTCATTTTGGAAGAAGGTGCTGTGGACTGATGAAACAAAGATTGAGTTATTTGGTCATAACAAAGGGCGTTATGCATGGCGGCAAAAGAACACAGTGTTCAAAGACAAACACTTGCTACCCACAGTAAAATTTGGTGGATGGTCCATCATGCTGTGGGACTGTGTGGCCAGTGCCGGTACTGGGAATCTTGTTAAAGTTGAGGGTCACATGGATTCCACTCAATATCAGCAGATACTTGAGAATAATGTTGAGGAATCAGTCACAAAGTTGAAGTTACGCCGGGGCTGGATATTTCAACAAGACAACAACCCAAAACACTGCTCAAAAGCTACTCTGGCATTTATGCAGAGGAACAAGTACAATGTTCTGGAATGGCCATCCCAGTCCCCAGACCTGAATATCATTGAAAATCTGTGGGGTGATTTGAAGCGGGCTGTCCATGCTCAGCAACCATCAAACCTAACTGAACTGGAGATGTTTTGCAAGGAGGAATGGTCCAAAATACCTTCATCCAGAATGCAGACACTAATTACAGGCTATAGAAAGTGTCTAGAGGCTTTTATTTCTGCTAAAGGAGGCTCTACTAAATATTGATGCAATATTTCTGTTGGGGTGCCCAAATTTATGCACCTATCTAATATGTTTTGATGCATATTGCACGTTTTCTGTTAATCCAATAAACCTCATTTTACTACTGAAACACTACTGTGTCCTTCATTTATTTGATAGATCAAAATGAAATTGCTGATCCAAACACCCAATTATTTATAAATGAAAATCATGGAAATTGTCAGGGGTGCCTAAACTTTTGCATACGATTGTATAATGTCTAAATTCATTAAACCTATATTCATTGCTTTATATCGTCCTTTAAATATTGAGGGGCAGAAATTTACAAATGAACATGTATTGAATACATGATATGTTGTACAGTTAACAAGATCTGCAGCCAATTGCATTGTCACAATCAAAATGTAAACATGTACCATTATTTTTGTTTGTGTGTTGAGCATTTTTTACACAGGTTTTTTATAGAATAAAAAGTGAAGTCCCAAAATTTGTGTTTTTAATAATCCTATTAGAAATATTATGAGTTTCTTAGAATTTTTTTATATAGTTTTTATTAAAGAAAAACATCTTTTAAATAAAAAAATATTTTGATGCTATTAAAAAAAAAAATCTTGCTCTGTTCAGTGAGGTTTGGAATGTTCTTCTTTCGGAAAATAATTCCCTGCGCTGTTCTTGATTTGATGACAAATCTGAAAATAGTGTTTTCTAAATCAATAATTAAAAAAAAAACTTGAAAAAAACTTTTAAAATATCAAAAGTTAAAAAATAAATAAATAAATGAGGATTTTTTGAAAATAAAAAATACACATGCAAATAGTTTTTGTAGACCAATCCAAACACCACAATATTTTTAATATTTTAAATTTTTGCAACAAATGTTTACCCTATATATGTCTCATACCATCTTCTATTCTGAGACATACTTTTGGCCAAACTTTAGGGGAAGTTAACATAATTTATGCAATATAAACTTGGTGTAAATTAGCATTCATCATTTCTCATTGATGTCAATAGGAGTCATTGCTATTCATTGCTTTTGTATGGTACTTTAAATATCATGGAATACCTCTATCTTTTCATATTTGAAAATAAATGTAGAGGTAGGTCTAGAGAAACCTTTAAATGGGTTTACTTTCAATATTGATTTATATACTATACATTTATATTCTAATTTTTAAAGTCAACCAAATTTCTGCTTTGAATAAAACTAATGTTTGTTAACACATATCACCTATGCCTGTCATAGATTAGGAGTCATATCACTTATTTATAGCACTATTTTTTATATAATTTTTTTTCTAATATCAATAAATGTTTTTAGCAGAATAAATTACATATGTTCTGAGAAATATCAGATAATGTATTTCTAAAGACTGTTAACAGAGTTGCAGAGGAACTGGAATAATGAAGTGTTTAGAGATTCCTACTGAGAAGGGAAATTAAATAACAAAATAAAAGCAGAAAGAGCAAAACAAACATTGCTTTAGTATATAAATAATAGATAGATGTGGTATTTTGATACCAGGACTCTGTTAAGAGTTGGGAATTAGGTTCAAGGTCCACTCAGTCTCACAAAATGGCGGAATTAATCAAATAATCCCTGTTCTGCTCATAGACTGAGGACCCAAAAGGGAATAGCAGCAATGTGTTGCAGAGATTGCAAACTGTCTCTTTAAATATTGGTGCTTTGAGCTGTAACCACTCCAAATAGCAAAGTATAACAATCACTCCCAGTGTAGTAAAGGTATTAACAGACAGGATAAAATAAATCAATCACATTCAATATTGCAGATTATTTGTATTCCAGTTAATATGGATATCAGGAACAATGGTGCATTCTCTTTATATACAGATGCAGCAAGTTCAGGAATAATTACAGGAATGTCTAGAGAATGCAGGCAATATATAAATCAAGTCTTGCAAGGCAAAAAGTGCAGGGTTTAAAGTAATCTCACCTCAGGAGTTCCAGTCCGTTTTGCAGCTACAGTGTGAGAACAAGTTTAAAATAATCTCACCTCAGGAGTTCCAGTCCGTTTTGCAGCTACAGTGTGTTGAGAGACAGAGAGAGGTGCTGTGAAATCCGTTTCTGTGTAACAGCTTGCAGACTGAGTCAGGAAGTGCTGGAGAGCAGGAGGAGGTGCCAGTAAGGAAGGTAAGACTTACAATTCCAGCAGGGTATCCAGGAATATGCCTGTGAAAGGAGAGGTAAAGATTACCTTAACAGAAGCTTCTTACATCAAACTGCCAGGGCAGAGAGAGCTTAATGCTGCAGCAGTAGTTATTTCCAGGTTACAGCTGACAAGGAGAGATGGTAAATAAAAGGGAGGCTTAGCTGAACTACTTAGACAGTAGTTAATGTGATCCGGGTATCAGAAGACAATACTAAGCAAAGAGAAGTTGAGGGAGGAGACTTTTATAGGGTTCAGATGCAGGATTTAAAGGGATATACATGACAGGTATACCTTATGATTTAGGATCTGATGATCAAAATTCACCAGCACTGAGAGAAATCACTCAAAATTTGGGGGACGTTTTGGGGCATTATGCTGGAATGTATATGTCTCCCCTTCACAAACAAAATACTACATAACTTGATAAAAAGCTCTCATGCAAAAATTGTGACTTTCTCAAATTCTTTGATGTACTTTACATAACTGAGGCTTCTTAGAAAATCTCTCCAGAGGGGAGAATTTTAGATTAGGAAAAATAAAATAGTTTCATTCTATCTCATCTCTGGTGAGTATATTTACTGTACATGGAGGGCGCAAGTTTGAATACTGTTGCACTATTCTATGTTTGTCCCCATTCTTCATCATATTCCTTTGGAAATGATCATGAAGATTTTATGATAAATGTGAATTTACTATAAAGAAGAATGTTATGGGCATGCAGGTTGTAGTGTTATGTGGGTGTTCCTGTCATGTTCTTGTGCTTTTGTTTTCTCTACATTTGATATGGTTTGGAGAAATCATTAGATGGTGTGCATAAGGGAGGATTAGTCACATTTTTATTATAACATTTAAATGATTGTAGGCTTAATGTGATTTGTTTTTTATCTATGGAATATAAATTATCAGCAAGATTTGAACATACATCTATATTTACTAATGCATGCATAACAATGTTTTCTTTTACATTATTTTTGCCCCTAGATTCTAGCCTTTGTGCATTAAAAACAGACACCAGAATTATTTGTTTAGAATAGGTATTTTTTATTATTATTTTTTTATAATACACAACACATTTATAGAGGTCCACTTAAAGTTCATATATTTTACATACTAGAATATGTTTTAAAAAAATAAAACACAACCCATAACACGTTTATGCAAGGAAATTGACTACTTCAGCTGCATTTGGTTTACTATAACTAAAGAATACGATTTTTTTGAATATCAAAAAATATGGATGAGAATAAACAAAACATTACCATAAAAAGAAATAGTTTGGTTTACAGTATATTTAAAATAATTGAGAAATATATCATAGGGGACTATATTATACTTAATTGCTTGATTTTTCTGGTAAGATATAGGGCTCCATTTAACAAAGGTCAGACATATATGGTTTGTTACCACGAACAGGTCCGCTGGACCTCACTGTGAGCGGACAGTATAGGCTACCCACATTTAACATTTCACAAACAGCTGCTTGTGCAGTTCCACCCTCGCTTGCTGGAAGGGAATCGGCCGCAAGCAGGGGCTGTCAATCATTCTAATCAGATCGGATCAGGATGATTTCACTCCGCCAAAATTTAGGTGGCAGACAGGCTAAGCAGCAGCGGTCTTAAGACCACTGTTACTTAACTAGCATTTCAAGCAAGCATGAAATGCTGGGGCCCTGATGCTGCTTTCACAACTTAATAAATGGGGCCCATAGTATAAAATATCCAACTTTTATTGAAATCCATGTACAGATAAAAGACAACATTTTGTTTAACTTGTCTTGATTGGCTCTTTAATTTAGACAACTAGAACCTTTAACCAAATCTGATAATAATTACCAGTGGAAACAGCTTTTTTCTAGAATTTATTCTTTTAAGCACTTTAATATACAGTATATGCCTTCTTAGCAACCACAACAGTCATGTCAATTTTGTAAAGAAGGAAAATAATGACTTGAAAATAGACAAACAAGACATTATCACATGATTACACAATTTAATCACACTATTTTTTTCAAATACATTGAGCAGAACCTTTTTCGATTCAGTTCTTGTCAACCTCAACTGACATTTGTTTAGTTTTGTCATGAGCTAGCAGTCATTTCCCTTCTCTTATTATTACTTACATGTAAAGTGTGTGTGTCTTATTTCTTGCATTGCAGTAGAAAACTAAAATTGACAGCATTAAGCATGCTTTAATGCAGATCATGTCTGCAGAAGAATCCCTCTAGGCTTTGTAGCTTTTTTTCACAATAAAGGAATTTCCCTCCTTGGAAACCAGCATAATGCTAATCTAGGCCTAAATTCTAGCACAGCTGTTTACTTTAGCAGACCTCTTTTTTAAAGTTGCACAGTGACAAGTGAAAATATCTCAATATTTTCAATGATTATTGTATGTTTTTCAATAAAATATTCACCAGGAGGTAGGGCCAATCACAAGCCATAATAAGACACTTTAATCTCTTTTAACATGATAATTATGCACAGCTCAATACAATGGCTAAATTTATGAAGATCTGTATGAACAATGGTGTCATCGGGAGAACCTGTTCCCTACATTTGGAGACCTCCAGATCAGCATCTTCTGATAGAATTTAAGACTGCACATGCAATTGCGAACAAGGCCTTTCAGTCATCCTGGATTTCTTAACTTTTGATAGCAGACTTGCATGTGTGAGTCTGCACCAATATTACCCCTGAAGCTACTTAGGCAGCTTCATCAATGGGGGCCAATGTCTTAAGAGCTTGAATATGTTTTTAAACTTTAGTGCTCTTTAAAAGTAATAGGTCACTTTTAATTACAGAGCAAGCACCATCTGTCTCTTAAATAGTTTCAATCAGTGTTTGGTGACATTAGAGTATCCCATTTCTTTAAATACTTTCCTTTACATTTTTACCTAAAAGCCATCGAAATCCACCTGATAAGATTCATTAAGTGATATTTTAGGTCAAAAACCCAACAGATATTAGGCAATAAAAGCATTGGTTGAATAAAGCAAAATGCTAGCCTAGTGTTTTTTATATACACCAGTATATGTTGACCATATACCATATGTATTTCCTTTACTTCACTCAGCCACGCTGCATGAACTCTTTTTATACTGGAAAATCTAATGATCCTGGTAGTTGTATAAAGCCAAAGTAGCAGGAGATTAAATTGTAATGTGTCCTTGGGTATCTACTTCATGGATCCCTTTAATTCAATTTACCCCCGCACTGACCCAGTGGCACCCAATGTGCACCACCCTAGGCTGCCAAAGCCACACACATTACACTCATGTTTACTGCTTCAATCACTTCCCAGAGCATTGACTATTCACTTTTTCTAAAAAATTTAAAAAATAAATCCTAGTTGGCGTGAAAGACCAGTGCCACTCAAGGTACAGTTTCTTTCCGCTCACTATGGCCCCAATATTCTAAACATCACTACACTGATGGGAAAATAGCTTTTTGAACTAGTCTGGCTAGCTACCCCTCAATATGGAGATATATTCAGATAAAAGGGGCGGACCCACCAAGAGCCAGCAAGTGGAGATGTATCTCTCAAATGAGATAATGGGGAGCAAAAGATCATCAAAATTGTTGCAACATTGCCACTAGTCAAGACTGTCTGCAGGGGGGGGGGGTGTATTTGAAGTGCCCCTACACAACACAGACAGTGCACTCACTGAAACCAAAAATGGTTTCTGTGTCAGAACACTTCAAATAATGCCTGTGTGACCTTTCTTTTCCTAAATCTACACTACCTGCCTCACACTGAAAAGGTGGTGAGACAAACGTGGCTAACACTCTACTCCTAACCTGTAATTCAGAGATTGGAATATATTGTACTACTTGCGATGTATCCCAATCAAAGTTCAGGTTACTCCCATGGAACACCCAGCTAACTCCCACAGAACCCTACACTTACATCATATTTACGCTAAACTCCACCTGTAATGCCCAGCTAACTCCCACAGACTGTCTACACCTATGTCATGTCTTAGCTATACTCCCCTGGAACGCCCAGCTAACTCCCACAGACCTCCTACACCTACATCTTGTCTTCCCTATACTTCCCCTGGAACACCCAGCTAACTACTACAGAACGCCTATACTACTTTATATCTGCCATCTTCCTGACTAATAACTATACAAAAAAAGTTAGCAAAGTTAACGCATAAGCGGGAGATCTTAATAGCGCCCCACTCATAATCTAGGTGGTTTGCCGTGGCTGCCAGCATGAGTCTCCCTTTGAAGTCTATGGAAGCACGCTTTCGTGAGCAATTGGCTTTCAGGAATGCAAATGCGAGGTCACTTTCACATTGCGCTGCAAATGTAATTCCAGCGCACATTTACATGCGATGGTATTACTGAGTGAAGCACAAATATTACGCTCGCGTGTGCGCAATATTGCGCTTCACTCATAATCGGTCCATAAGTAAGGGGGTGAGTGGGAAGTTGTAATGATATATGCACATCCCAGCTAGAAGTTATGAAAAATTAATAACCATGTATGTGGAGTCTACTGCAGATGAAGAGCATTGTAATGTTTAATGCACATGAAATATGTATGCTGGATTTTAATCTCTTTTCATCCCCTTGAGGACTGAGCAAAGCGTGGACGAGTACAAGATGCCAAAAGATGACAACAAAGAATTTCAGTGACCCCTTACCACTTTTGTTTAATATGCCCAAGCCAGATTACGAGTTTTGCATTACGGCTGGCTTGGTAATAACTTGCGCTGCTATTATAGGCTTTCCAAAAACCTGCATTAGCAGGCAATATGGTTGCGTTGAGCTCCATACCGCACACAAATACCAACGCTGCTTTGAGCTGGTTTTACATGCTCTTGCATGATTTCCCCATAGACATCAATGGGTAGAGCCGGCTAAAAAAAAGCCTAACACCTGCAATAAAGGAGTGTGTAAAGCTCCGTAATGAAGCCCCAGTGATTCCTATGGGAAAAGAAAAGTTATGTTTACACCTAACACCCTAACATAAACCCCGAGTCTAAACACCCCTAATCTGCCGCCCCAACATCGCCGACACCTATATTACACTTATTAACCCATAATCTTCTGCCCCTGACATCGCCGCCACCTACCTACACTTATTAACCCCTAATCTGCCGCCCCCAATGTCGCCGCCACCTATATAAATTTATTAACCCCTAATCTGCCACCCCCAATGTCACCGCCGCCACTATACTAAAGTTATTAACCCCTAAACCTCTGGCCTCCCACATCACTAACACTAAATAAATATATTAACCCCTAAACCTAACCCTAAGTCTAACTCTAACCCTAATTTTAATGTAATTAAAATAAATCTAAATAAAACACTAACCCCCGAAGATCCACTTACAGTTTTTGAAGACTGGTCATCCATCCTCATCAAGCTGGTAGAAGTCTTCATCCAAGCTGGCAGAAGTCCTCAACGAAGCTGGGAGAAGTCTTCATCCAAGCGACAAGAAGTCGTCCTCCAGGTGGGCAGAAGTCTTCATCCAGATGGCATCTTCTATCTTCATCCTTCCGACGCGGATCGGCTCCATCTTCAAGACATCCAGCGCGGAGAACGACTTGTTGCCGCTTGGATAAAGACTTCTTCCGGCTTCTTGAGGACTTCTGCCAGCTTGGATGAAGACTTCTCCCGGCTTGATGAGGATGGATTTCCGGTCTTCAATAACTGTAAGTGGATCTACAGGGGTTAGTGTTAGAATTTTTAAGGGTTTATTGGGTGGGTCATATTTTTACATTAGGGGTTTGGGAAAAGAAAAATAGCTAAATGCCCTTTTAAGGGCAATGCCCATCCAAATGCCCTTTTCAGGGCGATGGGGAGCTTAGTTTTTTTAGATAGGATTTTATTTGGGGGGTTTAGTTGTGTGGGTGGTGGGTTTTACTGTTGGGGGGTTGTTTGTATTTTTTTTTACAGGTAAAAGAGCTGATTTCTGTGTGGCAATGCCCTGCAAAAGGATCTTTTAAGGGTTATTGGCATTTTAGTTTAGGCTAGGGTTTTTTTTTTTATTTTGGGAGGGACTTTTTTATTTTGATTTTGATATATTAGATTAGGTGTAATTAGTTCAAATATTTAACTAAGTAATTTCTTTTTTATTTTGTTTAATTTAGTGTTTATTTTTTTGTAATTTAGTTAATTGTATTTAATTAATGTAATTTATTTAATTGTAGTGTAATGTTAGGTGTTAGTTTAATACAGGTTAGGTTTTATTTTAGAGGTAAATTTTTATTTATTTTAACAAGGTAGTTAGTAAATAGTTAATAACTATTTACTAACTAATCTACCTAGTTAAAATAAATACAAACTTAGCTGTGAAATAAAAATAAAACCTAAGATAGCTTCAATGTAACTATTAGTTATATTGTAGCTAGCTTAGGGTTTATTTTACAGGTAAGTATTTAGTTTTAAATAGGAATTATTTAGTTAATGATAGTAATTTTTATTTAGATTTATTTTAATTATATTAAAGTTAGGGGTGTTAGGGTTAGACTTAGGGTTAGGGTTAGGTTTAGGGGTTAATAACTTTAGTATAGTGGCGGCGGTGACGGGAGTGGCAGATTAGGGGTTAATAATATTTAACTAGTGTTTGCGATGCGGGAGTACGGTGGTTTAGTAGTTAATATGTTTATTATAGTGGCGGCGGTGTCCGGAGTGGCAAATTAGGGGTTAATCATTTTATTATAGTGTTTGCAAAGCGGGAGGGCCTCGGTTTAGTGTTTAATAGGTAGTTTATGGATGTAAGTGTACTTTGTAACACTTTATTTATGAGTTTTATGCTACAGCTTTGTAGTGCAAAACCCATAACTACTGACTTTAGATGGCGGAACGAATCTTGTCATTTTAGGCTGTACTGCTCACTTTTTGGCCTCGCAGGCAAACTCGTAATACCGGCGCTATGGAAGTCCCATTGAAAAGGACTTTTTGAAAGATGCGGTAGTTACGTTGCATTACATCCAAAAAAGTGTGCAGTACAGCTATACCTGCAAGACTCGTAATAGCAGCGGTAGTGAAAAAGCAGCGTTATGAGATTTTACTCCATGAATACCCATCTAGTATACATATACATACTAAAGCCCTCTACTGAACCAATCCTAAATCTGAAAATATCGTAACTACCAATATACAAAATTCTGTAGTCAATGATGTATAACAGAGGACATCTTATAGTGTCTAACAATTGTTACTGTCTATTGATCACTAAGAGTAAGCATTATTAGGCTAAGTGTGCATTAAACAGGCACAGTGTTATTAGTAGTGAGACTAAAACCTTTACAGAGGAAATGTATGTATCAACGACATATCTTCTGTGAGTGTGTAATATGTAATATGTTACTATAAGTGTATAACAATTCAGTCTTCATTCTCTATTTAAGTGTACTTAGATCAATAGCTAAGAGTGACTATGTTATGTGACTATGTTAAATATTACTAAGAATTTACAGTAAACTCTCAGTTAATCAGAACTCAAGCAACCAGAACTCTCAAGTAACCAGAAAAAAAATAATCAAATATACTGTACATTAAAATTAAAGGGATCTTGAACCCAAATGAAGAGAGAATGAAGAAAATTTGCTAATAGGAGTAAATTAGAAAGTTGATTAAATTTGCATGCTCTATCTGAATCACTAAAGAAAAAAATTGGGTTCAGTGTCCCTTTAACACTAACTTTGCTCCGCAGCTTCCTTTCTCTATAGTGGGCTCTTGAAGGTGAAAGCCCTTTTAATGCCACCAGACCCTACAAAACTGCTCTTGAATGTTGTGAGCATAAGGCAGTCTTAGAATTATTAAATACAGTAGTAACACTAATGTAAGAAAATAAGTAAATGAATACTCTCCTCCGAAGCTGTGACCGCAGCCGTCCCTCAGTTTTTTCCGGACTGATTTGAGAATGTGCAAAGTTTTGGAGGCGCGGGTTTACTAAGGAGGACTCACATTCAAGCTTGACCAGTTGTTCTGTGTGGAAAAATTCACAGTCATGCATTATCTATCAATGTGTGGAATAAGTAATATATACGCACAGGATAGAGTTGGGTGTTCGGCTCCTTAGTAAAAGCCAGGCTTTTCACTTTTAAGGTAAAAAAGGTTTCTTTATTGCTCAATGCGTTTCAACAGCAGCAATCCGTCTTTCTCAAGAGCGATTAAAATCAGTAAAAAGTATGCTAACAAAGTCCGAGAAATTGACATCACGCTGCCACTGGGTGCCCGGGACTGAACAGAGGTGGCATTAATATTAATTAATAATTTTCTTTTATTTACTGTATTTGAATATTAATATCAAGTAAATACAGCGTTTATAGTATAGTATGGGATATAGAACTAGTTAGGCCTATTTATAATAGTAACTCTCAAGCAACCAGAAACTACACTTATCCGGAATCTACCAATCCCCATGGGTGCCGGTTAACTGGGAGTTTACTGTATATGACATTTCTAAAGCAATTCTCATAGTGTAGTGAACTGAGACAAAAAATGTTGTGCGTAACTGTCTAGTGGGTATAACATGAGACTATAACTATATAATAGTATGCAAACATATATATATTGTTTTTTTAATAAACTCTTACAAAATAATAGATGAATCTTTCAGGCATGTACTATAGTTGTAATCACTTCTTTGTGATGGTTTAATGGTTTAAAGGGACACTAAACCCAAATGTTTTCTTTCATAATTCAGATAGAGCATGCAATTTTAAGCAACTTTCTAATTTTCTCCTATTATCATTTGTTCTTTGTTCTCTTGCTATCTTTATTTAAAAAACAGAAATGTGATGCATAGGAGCCGGCCCATTTTTTGGTTGAGCACCTGGGTTATGCTTGCTTATTGGTGGGTAAATGTAAGCCTCCAATAAGCAAGCACTATCCATGGTGCTGAACCTAACATTGGCTGGCTGCTAAGATTTACATTCCTGCTTTTAAATAAAGATAGCAAGAGAACGAAGAAAAAATGGTAATAGGAGTAAATTAGAAAGTTGGTTAAAATGTCATGCTCTATCTGATCATGAAAGAAAAAAATTGGGTTCAGTGTCCCTTTAACCATAAATTATATAACATTATATTTAGTTAGATTATTTTAAAAATACATCACATTTAAAAACCTCAAGCATCATCTAGAACTGACAAGCAGGTGGCATGATTTTGGGTTACAAATTGGAAAGTTTTTCCTTTAAATAAAGTAGAGATTTAATACATTCATTTATTATATATTTAGCGGTTACTATTTATCATATCTGAATAGTGATGTCGCGAACATAAAAATTTGGGTTCGCGAACGGCGAACTTCCAAAAAAGTTTGCGAACGGGCGAACCGGGCGAACCGCCATAGACTTCAATAGGCAGGCGAATTTTAAAACTCACAGGGACTCTTTCTGGCCACATTAGTGATGGAAAAGTTGTTTCAAGGTGACTAACACCTGGACTGTGGCATGCCGGAGGGGGATCCATGGCAAAACTCCCATGGAAAATTACATAGTTGATGCAGAGTCTGGTTTTAATCCATAAAGGACATAAATCACCTAACATTCCTAAATTGTTTGGAATAACGTGCTTTAAAACATCAGGTATGATGTTGTATCGATCAGGTAGTGTAAGGGTTATGCCCGCTTCACAGTGCGCAGTGTAGGTGATATACCTGCCCTGACCATGCTTTGCAGACCAGGTATCAGTGGTCAGATGGACCCTTGCCCCAACACTGTGTGCCAGACATGTCATTATAGCAGACTTATATGGCTTTGGAGTTGCTTTTTGGTAATTAGAAGGCTGCTAAATGACACTGCGCACCACACGTGTTTTATGCCCAGCAGTGAAGGGGTTAATTAGGGAGCATGTAGGCAGCTTGTAGAGTTAATTTTAGCTTAAGTGTAGTGTAGTAGACAACCCAAAGTATTGATCTAGGCCCATTTTGGTATATTTAATGCCACCATTTCACCGCCAAATGCGATCAAATAAAAAAAAATTGTTCACTTTTTCACAAACTTTAGGTTTCTCACAGAAATTATTTGCAAACAACTTATGCAATTATGGCATAAATGGTTGTAAATGCTTCTCTGGGATCCCGTTTGTTCAGAAATAGCAGTCTTATATGGCTTTGGTGTTGCTTTTTGGAAATTAGAAGGCTGCTAAATACCACTGCGCACCACACGTGTTTTATGCCCAGCAGGGAAGGGGTTAATTAGGGAGCATGTAGGCAGCTTGTAGAGTTAATTTTAGCTTAAGTGTAGTGTAGTAGACAACCCAAAGTATTGATCTAGGCCCATTTTGGTATATTTAATGACACCATTTCACCGCCAAATGCGATCAAATAAAAAAAAAATTGTTCACTTTTTCACAAACTTTAGGTTTCTCACAGAAATTATTTACAAACAACTTATGCAATTATGGCATAAATGGTTGTAAATGCTTCTCTGGGATCCCCTTTGTTCAGAAATAGCAGACTTATATGGCTTTGGCGTTGCTTTTTGGTAATTAGAAGGCTGCTAAATGCCACTGGGCACCACACGTGTTTTATGGCTATCAGTGAAGGGGTTAATTAGGTAGTTTTCAGGGAGCTTGCAGGGTTAAGTTTAGCTTTAGTGTAGAGATCAGCCTCCCACCTGACACATCAGTTTTTTGCAATTTTAGGTTTCTCACTGAAATTATTTACAAACAGCTTGTGCAATTATGGCACAAATGGTTGTAAATGCTTCTCTGGGATCCCCTTTGTTCAGAAATAGCAGACATATATGACTTTGGCGTTGCTTTCTGGTAATTAGAAGGCCGCTAAATACTGCTGTGCATCACACGTGTATTATGGCTAGCAGTGAAGGGGTTAATTAGGTAGTTTTCAGGGAGCTTGCAGGGTTAAGTTTAGCTTTAGTGTAGAGATCAGCCTCCCACCTGACACATCAGAACCCCTGATCCCTCCCAAACAGCTCCCTTCCCTCCCCCACCCCACAATTGTCCCCGCCATCTTAAGTACTGGCAGAAAGTCTGCCAGTACTAAAATAAAAGGTTTTTAAAACATTTTTAATATTTTTTAGCATATTTACATATGCTGTGGTGTAGCATCCCCCTTAGCCCCCAACCTCCCTGATCCCCCCCAAAACAGCTCTCTAACCCTCCCCATCTGCCTTATTGGTGGCCATCTTGGGTACTGGCAGCTGTCTACTATTATTTCACAGTCAAAAAAGTGTTGTTTTTTTAAATGTACACTACTGTTACACCAGATATGAGTGGTGGCACTGGGCAAGTGGGCACAGTATACGCTGTGAGTCTGACACACACGCTGGCAGGCAGGCATCTGCAATTAGATTACACAGGGGAAAAAAAGCAGACTGATGTTCTAGCCCTAAAAAGGGCTTTTTGGGGTGCTGTCCTTACAGCAGAGATCAGATGAGTCCTTCAGGACTGTAGTGGACACTGAATACACTAGCCTATCTATCGATTTCCCTATTAAATCAGCAGCAGCTACACTGTCCCTCCTCTCACTAAGAATGCAGCTTCCGAATGAATCTAAAATGGATGCTGTCCAGGAGGTGGGAGGGTCTGGGAGGGAGGGCCTGCTGCTGATTGGCTGTAATGTGTCTTCTGACTGTGAGGTACAGGGTCAAAGTTTACTCAATGATGAGGAATAGGTGGCGGACTGAACATCGCATATGTTCGCCGTCCGCGGCGAACGCGAACATGCTATGTTTGCCGGGAACTATTCGCCGGCGAACTATTTGCGACATCACTTTATCTGAACTTTAGAACTATATTAAGGAATTAGGGTCAAAATTGGGCATTCATTTATCCCTAAACTATTTAAAGGGAAAGTGTACACCAGTTTTCACATAACTGCATGTGATAGACACTATTATAAAGAAGAATATGCACAGACACTGTTCTAAAAATCCAGTATAAAACCTTTTAAAAACTTACTTAGAAGCTCCCAGGTTAGCAGTGTTGATGAGGTTAGACTGGGACACGAAGTGAAAGATGATAAGAAACCAGGAAGAGCAGATACTCTCCCCTCCCCCTCCCTTGCATATGAAAAGACAGTTTACACAAACAGGAGCAAGCAGGAATCTGTAAACTTTATTCTACATATGATATTTTGGGGCTTGGTTGGGAGTCTGAAAATCAGCAGAATGTTATTAAAAAATAAGCAAAACTGTATATTGTTACAAAAAACACATAAATGGATCATCTACAGAATATTTATGCAAAGAACAATTTGTGTACAATGTCCCTTTAATAAATATAGGGCTAGATTACAAGTGGCACGCTATTGTTATAAACAATATCGCAACCTTGCTAACTAGTAAGCATATTACAAGATAAAAGTAAATGGTTCCGCTTGAGAGCAAACAAAATTTGCACTTAACAGATTAGCGCATTTGAAGACCTAGTGTAAAGTGTAAGGGTTAAAAAAGTTGCACTGAACACAACATAAATACATTAAAACAAAGTATTACACTTATAGATACACTTTCTGATCATTTTTAATATAAATATTAATAAAAATGTTTAACCCCTTAAGGACCACAGCACTTTTCCATTTTCTGTCCATTTGGGACCAAGGCTATTTTTACATTTCTGCAGTGTTTGTGTTTAGCTGTAATTTTCCGCTTACTCATTTACTGTACCCACACATATTATATACCGTTTTTCTCGCCATTAAATGGACTTTCTAAAGATACCATTATTTTCATCATATCTTATAATTTACTATAAAAAAAATTATAAAATATGAGGAAAAAATGGAAAAAAACACACTTTTTCTAACTTTGAACCCCAAAATCTGTTACACATCTAGAACCACCAAAAAACACCCATGCTAAATAGTTTCTAAATTTTGTCCTGAGTTTAGAAATACCCAATGTTTACGTGTTCTTTGTTTTTTTTGCAAGTTATAGGGAAATAAATACAAGTAGCACTTTGCTATTTCCAAACCACTTTTTTTCAAAATTAGCGCTAGTTACATTGGGACACTGATATCTGTCAGGAATACCTGAATATCCCTTGACATGTATATATATTTTTTTTAGAAGACATCCCAAAGTATTGATCTAGGCCCATTTTAGTATATTTCATGCAACCATTTCACTACCAAATGCGATCAAATAAAAAAAATTGTTCACTTTTTCACAAATTGTTTCACAAACTTTAGGTTTCTCACTGAAATTATTTACAAACAACTTGTGCAATTATGGCATAAATGGTTGTAAATGCTTCTCTGGGATCCCCTTTGTTCAGAAATAGCAGACATTTATGGCTTTGGCATTGCTTTTTGGTATTTAGAAGGCCGCTAAATGCCACTGCGCACCACACGTGTATTATGCCCAGCATTGAAGGGGTTAATTAGGGAGCTTGTAGGGAGCTTGTAGGGTTAATTTTAGCTTTAGTATAATGTAGTAGACAACCCAAAGTATTGATCTAGGTCCATTTTGGTATATTTCATGCCACCATTTCACCGCCAAATGCGAACAAATAAAAAAAAGCGTTACATTTTTCACAATTTTAGGTTTCTCACTGAAATTATTTACAAACAGCTTGTGCAATTATGGCATACATTGTTGTAAAAGCTTCTCTGGGATCCCCTTTGTTCAGAAATAGCAGACATATATGGCTTTGGCTTTGCTTTTTGGTAATTAGAAGGCAGCTAAATGCCGTTGCGCACCACACGTGTATAATGCCCAGCATTGAAGGGGTTAATTAGGGAGCTTGTAGGGAGCTTGTAGGGTTAATTTTAGCTTTAGTGTAGGTATCAACCTCCCACATGACACATCACACCCCCTGATCCCTCCCAAACAGCTCTCTTCCCTCCCCCACCCCACAATTGTCCCCGCCATCTTAAGTACTGGCAGTAAGTCTGCCAGTACTAAAATAAGAGTTTTTTGGGGATTTAAAAAAAAAAAAACAATAATAATTCTGCTCTGTAGGATCCCCCCTTAGCCCCCAACCTCCCTGATCCCCCCCAAACAGCTCTCTAACCCCCCTCTCTGCCTTATTATGCGCCATATTGGGTACTGGCAGCTGTCTGCCAGTACCCAGTTTGAACTCAAATGTTTTTTTATCAATTTTTTTTTATTTTATTATTTAGCTGCCCCCCCTCAATTATGTAGCTGCCCCCCCTCAACCCCCAACCTCCCACCCTCCCAGATCGTTTAAATGTTTTATGATGCCACCCTCTCTCCCACCAAGTACCCCTGTTGTTCCATAGTGTAGGTTTCCCACCCCCCCGCGCGCGCGCACCCGCTCCCGTGCACGCGCGCGCACCCGCGCACGCGCGCGCACTCGATCCCGCCCCCCTTCCCACCAATGGCCGCCCACCCGCCTCCCTAGATCAGCTCCCACCCACCAACGAACATGGCCATTGATGGCCGATGCAGAGAGGGCCACAGGGTGGCTCTCTCTGCATCGGACGGCTAAAAAATGTTATAGCAGGATGCCTCAATATCGAGGCATCACTGCTATAACATGAAAGCAGTTGGAAGTGATCAGGATCGCTTCCACTGCTTTCAAAGACCAACGACGTACGGGGTACGTCCTTGGTCATTAACTGCATTTTTTTGCAGGACGTACCCCATACGTCTTTGGTCGTTAAGGGGTTAATAAGGGTTTTAGTATTTGATTGGGAAGGGCTATTATGTATATATATATATATATATTAGACATGTGCAAAGGGAAAAATGTGGTTATTCAGAAATATTGCTAACTGGAACATGTCAAGGTTCAGTAATTGGAACAAGTTTTACAAATGGTATCCAAACAATAAATTGCAAATAAAGCAATACTTTTTTTCAATATGATACTATATATTTTTTTCCATTTAACTCTCTCAATTTGTTTTATTTTTCAAATCCCACATGCTAAAGTACTGCACACATCCCTCATTTTCTCACACACCTGATCCATAACAAGTTTGTAGTTAACTCTCCTTTGAAACTCAACTCAGGGCAGAACAAGGAGAGGCAGTATCAAGAAGCAGATTAACCAAACTAGGGAGTGACATCAGCAGACAACAGACTTATTGAACTAGGTAGGTAGGCTTGATAGTACATAAACCTCAAAAATACATCTCCACGGGAGGGGGGTGGCAACAGGTGCCTAGAGCCCCTTGGACGAGGTGGCCAGCAGTTCCATGAGAATTTGGCATTGACAGATGATGACCACCACAAAGCAGGGAGGACAGCAGCAGACTTTCTGAACTAATAGGTAGGCCTCACATGGGCAGCCCTGGTGGAATTATCTTTAAAAAGAAGCAATATCTGCAAGTGGTGAGATGTCTGTATTTAAAGTAATGGAGCTTGCCGGAAAAGGGAAACTTTGCTGTGTAGAACAAAGTTAGCAGTGAGTAGGGGGGCATTTTAAAAATTAAATCCTGTAGCAATATAAAACACATTACGCTGAGTGTAGCATCTTACAATCTTGTATAGTTTTACAATTAGGGTATTAAGTATTTTGAGTATTCTGTCACAACCTTGCCGCATTTTCAAGAAAAGAAAAAAAACAATGAAAACTGTAGGGTGGAAACGTTTAGAAAATTACACTGGGGTTAGAGAGACAATTTCATACACGTCCATGGAACGTCCATGTTCAGCCCATTTTACTAAAAAGAAAAGCAATTATGCATTGTGTTTTGCACTTATAAATACAAATTGTATGTGTTTTTGTACATACAGTGTATGAGTTATGCTGTGCATAATTAATATGATTTATTCCTGTGTAATTTACATTCAAATTGTATGTTTTTGATAAAATATGATTTTTGGTGAAAAATTGTGTTACGATTTTTGATGCACCTTTACAATACAATTTCTTTCATGTAATTGGCAAGAGTCCATGAGCTAGTGACGTATGGGACATGCATTCCTACCAGGAGGGGGCAAAGTTTCCCAAACCTCAAAATGCCTATAAATACAGCCCTCACCACACCCAAAATTCAGTTTTACAAACGTTGTCTCCTATGGAGGTGGTGAAGTAACTTTTGTTTTTTTATGATTTCTTCTATGATAAGCGCTTCTTAGCATTCTGAAGCCCAATTCCTCTCAGAGTACAGTGTTTGTCAGATGTACCTGGTTGATCCTGCCAGTAGCATATGCTTGTCTCAAAGATTAAGCCATGCACGTGTAAGTACGCACGGCCGGTACAGTGAAACTGTGAATGGCTCATTAAATCAGTTATGGTTCCTCTGATTGCGTCATTTTGTACCTGCTCTTACATAAAGAATAAAGAGGATTTACTGCATATCAAGGTGGTGCTGCCGTTTTCTTGAACCCCTAACTTTAATATAATTAAAATAAATCTAAATAAAACTTACTATCATTACCTAATTAATTCCTATTTAAAACTAAATACTTACCTATAAAATAAACCCTAAGCTAGCTACAATATAAATAATAGTTACATTGTAGCTATCTTACGGCTAGATTACGAGTCTTGCATTAGACTTAAAAAGCAGCGTTAAGGGGTCCTACCACTGCTTTTTAACGCCTGCTGGTATTATGAGTCAGGCAGGAGAGGGTCTACCTTCACTTTTTTTCCGCGATTTTAGCTTACCGCAAATCCCCTTATGTCAATTGCTTATCCTATCTTTTTAATGGGATTTGCCTAACGCTGCGGTATTATGATCGCCTGAAAAAGTGAGAGGTAGACCCTCTCCTGTACAGACTCCTACCGCATATAAAAGTCAGTAGTTAAGAGTTTTATGGGATAACGCCATAACATAAAGCTCTTAACTAAAGTGCTACCAAGTACACTAACACCCATAAACTACCTATTAACCCCTAAACCGAGGCCCCCACACATTGCAAACACTATAATAAAATTATTTAACCCCTAATCTGCCGACCAGACATCGCCGCCACTTTAATAAATGTATTAAACCCTAAACCGCCGCACTCCCGCATCGCAAACACTAGTTAAATTTTATTAACCCCTAATCTGCCGTCCCTAACATCGCCGACACCTTCGTACATTTATTAACCCCTAATCTGCTGCTACTATATTAAATTTATTAACCCCTAAATCTAAATCTAACCTATTAGATTGTCAATCAGCCAATAGGATTGACCTCACATTCTATTGGCTGATTGGAACAGCCAATAGAATGCAAGCTCAATCCTATTGGCTGATTGGATCAGCTAATCGGATTGAACTTCAATCCTATTGTCTGATTGCATCAGCCAATAGGATTTTTCCTACCTTAATTCCGATTGGCTGATAGGATTCTAACAGCCAATCGGAATTCAAGGGACGCCATCTTGGATGACGTCACTTAAAGGACCAGTCATTCAGTCGTCAGCCGTCAGATGAAGAGGATGCTCCGCGTCGGATGTCTTGAAGATGGACCCGCTCCGGAAGGATGAAGATAGAAGATGCCGTCTGGATGAAGCCTTCTGCCGGTCTGGATGTCCTCTTCTGGCCGGATAGGATGAAGACTTCGGACCCTCTGGAGGACCACTTGTGCCCGGCTGGGTGAAGACGTCTCAAGGTAGGGTGATCTTCAAGGGGGTAGTGTTAGTTTTTTTTAAGGGGGAATTGGGTGGGTTTTAGAGTAGGGTTTTGTGTGTGGGTGGTGGGTTTTAATGTTGGGGGGGTATTGCATTTTTTTACAGGTGAAAGAGCTGATTACTTTGGAGCAATGCCCCACAAAAGGCCCTTTTAAGGGCTATTTGTAATTAAGTATAGGGTAGGGAATTTTATTATTTTGGGGGACTTTTTTATTTTATTAGGGGGATTAGATTAGGTGTAATTCGTTTAAAATTCATGTCATTCTTTTTTTATTTTCTGTAATTTAGTGGGTTTTTTTTTCGTAATTTAGTTTATTTAATTTAATTGTAATTAATTGTAGGTAGTTTAGGTAATTTGTTTAATTATAGTGTAGTGTTAGGTGTTATTGTAACTTAGGTTAGGGTTTATTTTACAGGTATATTTGTCTTTATTTTAACTGGGAAGTTATTAAATAGTTAATAACTATTTAATAACTACTGTACCTAGTTAAAATAAATACAAAGTTGCCTGTAAAATAAATATAAATCCTAAAATAGCTACAATGTAACTATTAGTTATATTGTAGATAGCTTAGGGTTTATTTTATAGGTAAGTATTTAGTTTTAAATAGGAATAATTTATTTAATTTTAGTAAATTTATTTAGATGTATTTAAATTATATTTAAGTTAGAGGGGTGTTAGGGTTAGGGTTAGACTTAGGTTTAATACATTTATTATAGTGGCGGCAGCGTTGGCGGCGGCAGATTAGGGGTTAATAAATTTAATATAGTTGCGGTGACGTTGGGGGGGGGGCAGATTAGGGGTTAATAACTATAATGTAGATGTCGGCGATGTTGGGGGCAGTAGATTACGGGTTCATAAGTATAATGTAGCTGGCGGCGGTGTCCGGAGCGGCATATTAGGGGTTAATAATATAATGTAGGTGTCAGCGATAGCGGGGGCGGCAGATTAGGGGTTAATAAGTATAAGATTAGGGGTGTTTAGACTCAGGGTTCATGTTAGGGTGTTAGGTGCAGACATAAAATTCCTTTCCCCATAGGAAACAATGGGGCTGTGTTAGGAGCTGAATGCTGCTTTTTTGCAGGTGTTAGTTTTTTTTTCAGCCAGCTCAGCCCATTGTTTCCTATGGGGAAATCGTGCACGAGCACGTTTTGCCAGCTTACCGCTACCGTAAGCAACGCTGGTATTGAGGTGAGATGTGGAGCTAAATTCTGCTCTACGCTCACCTTTTTGCGGCTAACGCCAGGTTTAAAAAAACCTTTAATACCAGCGTTACTTTAGGTGAGCGGTGAGCTGAAACTAAGCGTTAGCAACGCACCCCTGTTACCGCAAAACTCGTAATCTCGCCGTTAGGTTTTATTTTTATTTCACAGCTAAGTTATTTATTTTAACTAGGTAGATTAGTTATTAAATAATTATTAACTATTTACTAACTATCTAGTTAAAATAAATACAAATTTACCTGTAAAATAAAACCTAACCTGAGTTACACTAAAACCTAACATTACACTAAAATTAAATAAATTACATTAATTTAATACAATTAACTAAATTACACAAAATAAAAAATAAATTATCAAGTATTTATACTAATTACACCTAATCTAATAGCCCTATCAAAATAAAAAAAGCCACCCCAAAATAAAAAAAACCTAGCCTACACTAAACTGCCAATAGCCCTTAAAAGGGCCTTTTGTGGGGCATTGACCCAAAGAAATCAGGTCTTTTACATGTAAAAAAAATGCAAACAACCCCCCAACAGTAAAACCCACCACCCACACAACCAACCCCCCCAGAAAAAACTACCTAAAAAACCTAAGCTCCCCATTGCCCTGAAATGGGCATTTGTATGGGCATTCCCCTTAAAAGGGCATTTAGCTCTTTTTCGTTGCCCAAAGTTCCTAAGCTAAATATAAAACCCCCCCAAATAAACCCTTAAAAAATCCTAACACTAACCCCCCGAAGATCCACTTACTGTTTTTGAAGACTGGACATCCATCCTCATCCAAGTGGGCAGAAGTCTTCATCGAAGCAGCAAGAAGTCTTCAACAAAGCCAATCAGAATGCAAGGGATGCCATCTTAGATGACGTCATTTAAAGGAACCTTCATTCTTCAAGAGGAGTCAAAAGAAGAGGATGCTCCGAGCCGGATGTCTTGAAGATGGAGCTGCTCTGCGTCGGAAGGATGAAGATAGAAGATGCCGTCTGGGTGAAGACTTCTGCTCGCCTTGAGGATGACTTCTTGCCACTTGGATGAAGACTTCTCCCTGCTTCGTTGAGGACTTCTTGCCCCTTCGATGAGGACTTCTGCCCGCTTGGATGAGGATGGATGTTCTGTATTCAAAAACTGTAAATGGATCTTTGGGGGTTAGTTTTTTAAGGGTTTATTGGGTGGGTTTTATTTTTCAGCTTAGGGACTTTGGGCAATGAAAAAGAGCTAAATGCCCTTTTAAGGGCAATGCCCAACCAAATGCCCTTTTCAGGGCAATGGGGAGCTTAGGTTTTTTAGGTAGTTTTTTTTGGGGGGGTTGTTTGTGTGGGTTGTGGGTTTTACTGTTGGGGGGTTGTTTGTATTTTTTTTTACAGGTAAAAGAGCTGATTTCTTTGGGCAAATGCCCCACAAAAGGCCCTTTCAAGGGCTATTAGCAGTTTAGTGTAGGCTAGGGCATTTTTATTTTGTGGGGGGGGGGGTTATTGTAAATTAGTGTTTATTTTTTTTGTAATTTAGTTAATTGTATTTAATTAATGTAATTTATTTACTTTTAGTGTAATGTTAGGTTTTAGTGTAACTCAGGTTAGGTTTTATTTTACAGGTAAATTTGTATTTATTTTAACTAGGTAGTTAGTAAAAAGTTAATAATTATTTAATAACTAATCTACATAGTTAAAATAAATAAGTTAGCTGTGAAATAAAAACAAAACCTAAGATAGCTACAATGTAACTATTAGTTATATTGTAGCTAGCTTAGGGTTTATTTTATAGGTAAGTATTTAGTTTTAAATAGGAATTATTTAGGCAATGACAGTAAGTTTTATTTAGATTTATTTTAATTATATCTAAGTTAGACTTAGGGTTAGGTTTAGGGGTTAATATATGTATTTAGTGTTAGTGATGTGGGAGGCCAGAGGTTTAGGAGTTAATAACTTTAGAATAGTGGCGGCGGCGGCGACATTGGGGGCGGCAGATTAGGAGTTAATAAATTTATTTAGGTGGCGGCGACATTGGGGGCAGCAGATTAGAGGTTAATAAGTGTAGGTAGGTGTCGGCGATGTCGGGGGCGGAAGATTATGGGTTAATAAGTGTAATGTAGGTGTCGGTGATGCCGGGGACGGAGGATTAGGGGTGTTTAAACTCGGGGTTTATGTTAGGGTGTTAGGTTTAAACATAACTTTTCTTTCACAATATGAATCAATGGGGCTGCGTTATGGAGCTTTACGCTCCTTTATTGCAGGTGTTAGGCTTTTTTTTAGCCGGCTATCCCCATTGATGTCTATGGGGAAATTGTGCACGAGCACGTAAAACCAGCTCAAAGCAGTGCTGGTATTTGTGTGTGGTATGGAACTCAACCCATTACCGAGCTGTTAATAACGCAATGTCCGTATGTTAATCCTTTTTAAATCTGTATTTTAAAATTTTTGCTTTTGAGTTTTTTTTCCTATTCAATATACTATCTGTATTATATTCTAGAGAATGGTTATTCTGATTCCCTCTTGGGACTGAACTACTATTTCTATGGAAATTGGTACTTGTTTTCAGGATTCTTTAGAATTTGAATATAACCTTAGTAGAGCATATTCACGTACAGTTTATATTTTTAGCTCAGCTTTATCTGTGGCTGACATTACTGTTCTCTCATCCTTTGTTGAACAGTTAGCATAAGCAGTTTAAGATTCTTAAGTATATAACTCTGCTTATTTACTTTAGATATATACATTTAATTATGTTTACTATATCTATTATTATGATTTTAAATATATTTTATTATCTCTAGCTTGTTAGGATAATAATTTGTTTGATTTCTAATATCTCCTCTATTTCTGAAGGTTTAGAGTTTTTTTCTGCCCTACTTTTAGTCCGGTGATGTAGATCAGTTGTTGAATGTCCTGACTACATACGCTTGTTCTAGATTCAAGGATCATAAATTAATTTCCCGTCAGGGTTATACAGCTCTTTGGCCTTTTAGGTCAATTTATTGGGTACCATTTATTTGGGTAATAATATCTACTGTTTTTAGCAGCTGCTAATTTGGTTAACTCCAAGTGTAAGCACTGAAGAAGTGTTTTTTTTTGTATCCTTCTGAGAGAAAAACGCTTTATAATTTCTAGTTATTAGACTGCATGAAGATGCAGTTCTCAAAAGAGTCCTTCTGGTGGGGGGCAGATTAAATTGTTTTTGGATGAGCTCAGTCCAAATTCTATATTATTCTTAGGATTTTAATAGATTTTTAGAATGAGACCTCCTATGGGAAGAATCTTTCTTTCTCAGTACACTCCGTGATTTTTTTTCAGGAGTGATTATGCCAGTTCTTTTTGCAGGAACAGGATTGGGGTTTCTTTTCAATTCTATTCTTTGTCCCTAAGAAGAAAGGTTTATTCAGTCCATTCTTGGGTCTGAAAACTTTTAGATTGTTTTGTTAGAGTCTCAACTTTTAAGTTGGCGATTATAAGGACTAGTATGCCATTTTGTTAAGGTCATTTCATGTCCACTACATTTTTCAAGATGTTTATCCTCATATCTTATTTCATTCAGACCACTTGTCTTTACTTTATGAATCTTTTCAAAGGTTCTTGATACCCTTCTTTCAGTCTTCAGACAGTATGGTATTGTGGTGCTTCCTTATTTGGATGGTATCTTGGTATTAGCTTAAAATTTTCTTTTATTTAAGTTGAACAGATAGCTCAGCATGCTAATGCACTGTGGCTGAGCTCTTTAGCAACCTGAGGGTTGCAGGTTCGATTCCCGGCAAGGTCCATTTAGCCTTTCATCCTTTCTGAGCTCAATTAATTGAGCACCATCTTGAGTCCCTTACGGGTGATAAGACACACTTTACAAGTACCGAATACATGCATATGAAAGAACAGTATTCAAATATATGGACTTTTCTTTTTGTGGATTCCCTCATGAATCAACTAAGTTTTGTTTCTTCAAGACATGGTTAGAGGATTTAATTTACCTAAAAGTTTTGTGATTCCTCAGACAAGGGTCACTTCCTTTTGGGTTTCTAGATGGATTCTGTGTTTATGTTTTTGTCTTTATCAGACATAAATCAATTATAACTGGCGTTAGTCCTTGTTTTGTTCGTCCTTGCTGGACTGTATTCTTAATGGATACAAATCTTACAGGTTGGGGAGCTGTCTGAGGGTCTTTTGACAGCACAAGGGGTTTGGAACCTTTAAGAGGCAAGGTTTCCAATTGATATTTTAGAACTCTGTGCTATGTTTTCAGAGCTCTTTCAGGACTGGCCTCTTTTTGGAGAGAACTTTTTCATTTTTTTATTTCAGACAGACAATATCACAAATGTGGCATGTGTCAATCAACTTTAGGGACTCGTAGTTCCTTAGCAATTAAGAAGTATCTTGAATAAGTTCTTAGATGAAATTCATCTCCTGTCTATTTTCTACGATTTTAGACATTTTAGAGATGGATTATCTCAATTATCAATTATCATCTTTATGCTGATGACACCAAAAGCTATCTTTCTGCACCAGACATTTCCTCTTTCCTGCTGACTCGTGTCACCAGCTGCCTAGCTAATATCTCAACCATAATGGTTTCTCAATAGATAAAGATGGACCTCTCTCATACTATACTCCTAATTCCTCTCTCTACCAATCTACCCATTCCTCAACTCAAACTTACTGTTTACAACTCTATCATCACCTCTACCCCTCAGGTCGGCTGCCTTGAGGTCACTTTTGACTCATTACGATAAGTACTTAGCTAACTCCTGTTGCTTTCACCTTAAAAATATCTCTAAAATTCATCATATTCTCACTCAATTAACAACTAAGATTTTTATCCCCTCCCCATTTTCTGTCTTAACTACTGCAATAATGTCTGGTCTTATAAGCTACTGCCTGTCCCTACTGCAATCCATTATGAAGGCCTCTACAGGCTCATCTTCCTTAAGCGTCATTCCACATCTGCTGCATCTCTTTGGAAACACCTCCACTGGCTTTTTTTTCACATACAGAGCTCTCACTAACACTGCACCCTCCTATATTTCTGACCTTGTCAGCAAATCCTCCCCAACCCGCCCCAACTACTCTGCCCAGGAAAGTATTGTACAAGATCAAAGCACAATTTGATCATTACTAAGTACAATTCACAGTGAGATAAGATTAGTAGTATTCTGCCTAACAATTGGTATCTGATATCAAATATACTATTTTTCAGGATTATATACTGTAGGTGATTACCCTAAAACAACAGCAAGGACATTGAATACTTTTAAGGATTTACTTGTAAAAATTGAATTTAAACAAGCACCAACTCAAAATTGTTTGTAACTGCATTCCCCAAAAATAGTGGTTTGCTCTCCTTGGGCGAGATCACATAGACGGCACTGCATATAAATGCGGCACATATTTGTCAGCCGTCGCCCACTAATTTTACTCCCATAAACTAACATAGAACCGCATCGCAAGTCGGTATCATATATTCAGCACAAGGACTTACGCGGCAAAAATGGAGAAATTTTATTCCATTTTAACCTCGCCACACATAGGCAGGTGCAGCAATCCTTGCGCTGAATATATGAGTACCGTAACTCCCTGAAAGTTCTAACTAGCATCTAAGGCCTGCTCAATATCTACATGTCAACCATCATACCCCACCGCAATAACTAACTAAAATCTATTAACCCCTAATCCACCAATTCCCACATCGCAAAATATCTAATTAACCTATTAACCCCTAAACCGCCAACCCCCCCAATGCAATATACCTAATAAAGTGATTAACCACTAAACCGCCATCCCTCACAATGCAAACTACTTAATAAATGTATTAACCCTGAATCTGCCACCCCCCACAACACAATAAACCTAATTACACTATTAACCCCTATACCGCCATCTCCCCACATTGCAATAAACCTACTAAAGACAACTGGCCAAGTGTGGTCTGATAGGGAAATATCCCACAAGTATTACATTAAACCGCCATCCCTCACAATGCAAACTACTTAATAAATGTATTAACCCTGAATCCGCCACCCCCACAACGCAATAAACCTAATTACACTATTAACCCCTATACCGCCATCTCCCCACATTGCAGTGGCGGCTGGTGACTTTTGAGGATGGGGAGCACTAGCCCCGCCCCTCAGCTGGCCCCGCCCATTTTAATGTGTGTGTGTGTGTATGTATATATATCTATATATAACTTATATTATCACATTTGCTTCATTCTCTTTGTATCCTTCATTGAAAGAGCATCAATATCTCACTGAGAGCTAGTTGAACATATTGGGTGAGCCAATGACATGAGGCATATATGTGCAGGCACTAAACATCAGTTAATTCCCAATAGTGCATTGCTGCTTTTGAGCCTACCTAGGTATCCTTTTTTACAACAGATATCAAGAGAACAAAGCATATTAGATAACAGAAGTAAATTGGAAAGTTGTTTAAAATTGTTCTATCTGAATCATGAAAGGAAAAATGTGGGTTCAGTGTCCCTTTAACTCATTATTACATTTTCTTCATAATGTATATTTGGAGGTTACCTGCATATAATTTATGGTTATTAGAGAGAGAGGGGGGAGAGAGAAAGAGGGGGGGGAGAGAGAGATAGGGGGGAGAGAGAGACAGACAGAGAGGGGAGAGAGAGAGGGGGAGATAAAGAGCAAGATACAGAGAGAGAGACATAGTGAGAAGGGTGAGAGAGAGGGAGAGAGACACAGAGAGAGAGCCACAAAGAGGGGGGAGAGAGAGATACAGAGAGGGGGAAAGAGAGAGACATAGGGGGAAGAGGGAGAGAGGGGGAGAGATACAAACACACAGATACAGAGAGGGGGGGGGGAGATACAGAGACAGCGAGGGGGAGAGATATAATGACAGGGGGAGATACAGAGAGGGGGGAGAGATACAGAGACAGCGAGGGGAAGAGATACAATGACAGGGGGGAGATACAGAGACAGAGAGGGGAGATACAGAGACAAAGAGGGGAGATACACAGACAGAGAGGGGGAGAGATACAGAGACAGAGAGGGGGAGAGATACAGAGACAGACAGGGGGGAGAGATACAAAGACAGAGAGGGGGGAGAGATACAGAGACAGACAGGGGGAGAGATACAAAGACAGAGAGGGGGGAGAGATACAGAGACAGAGAGGGGGGAGAGAGACAGAGAGGGGGGAGAGATACAGAGACAGAGAGGTGGAGGGGGGAGAGATACAGAGACAGAGAGGGGGGAGAGATACAAAGACAGAGAGGGGGTAGAGATACAAAGACAGGGAGGGGGAAGAGATACAGAGAGGGGGGAGAGATACAGAGACAGAGAGGGGGGAGAAATACAAACACAGAGATGGGGGAGAGATACAGAGACAGAAAGTGTTGGCAAATTTACATAGGGAAATCATGGTTTTGCCACTGTAATTTAAACTATTTAATACCTGAATAGTTAAAACACTGACAAGGGAGGCACTAGGCAGCCAATAAGGACTCTACCCCCTGGCTGGAATTTATTAGCCTGCACACTCTGCAGAGATGTTATTGCTAAATAGCAAGCACAGACATTCACATAGGATAGAAGCTTTATGCTGTGGGATTTAGCTCCGTGTGCTAAACACTGCCTGTCAAGATGATATATGCAGTGTTTAGCACACAGAGCTAAATTGCACCACATAAAGCTTAGATTCCTCTGCTCTACCTCTCAATTCTAGCAGACAGTGCAGGAGGGAAGACTGTTGCTACTAAACTACTGAAGGGTGACTGGGGGAGGAAGCCAGTAACGAGCGTCTGCTTTTTTGCTACAATCACTTAGGCTGCATCTGCCGAGTGCTTCTGATTGCTTGTTTTTCTTCTCTCTCCCCCCCTTGAAACTAAAGTTACAGCCTTACAGTAATGATAACTAACTGACCACGCAGAACTGGAACTTCCTAAACACAGATATCTATACATTATATACCGTGCGATATATGATGCATAGATATCTGTGTTTAGGAAGTTCCAGTTCAGTGTGGTTAGTTAGTTATCATTACTGTAAGGCTGTAACTTTAGTTTCAAGGGGGAGAGAGAAGAAAAACAAGCAGTCAGAAGCACTCGGCAGATGCAGCCTAAGTGACAGCGGCCACCGGCCAGGCTCAAATGTAGTTGATGACGTTGCCTGTTGTGCCATGTAGAGTTGTGTATAATATACACACTGGGCCACCACCGGAAACAAATGACTAAATATACAGCAGAGCAGTTATATTAGTAACTAAACATGGTGTGATCAAACCACAAAAATAAAAAAAATACATAAGCCCTTACCTCTACCTTTTAGCGCGCAAACACTGTCTGGGGAATCACAGCAACAACCCTCACTCTCCCGGTCTGCAGGCAGTCAAAAGGATGTCACATGATCACATGGGAATGATGAGTTGATGACGCGGCTCTTCTCTGTGACTCTGTCATTGGCTGCTGATGGCCTGTTGCCTGTCTCTCTCGAGTCCCTCCCACCCCTAGCACAGGCTGAAGTGTGCGAACAGCTAAGTATGGGGATGGGGAGGCTGGGAGCTGCGCAGCAGGTAATTTTAGATTGCGCAAAGCACAGTACCATAGCTTAGGCTATCGCACGTGCGGTAGGGCTTTGATAGATAGATTAAAATTTAGTACAGGGGCCAGGCAGGCAGGCTGTGTATCTATGTAAGCTATTTGTGTAATATTATGGTACTTTTACTTAAATAATTGAAAAAAAAAAAAAAGTTTATATTGTATTTTTTTCTGGGGGGTAAAAAAAAATATAATTTTTTCAATAGGGGGCTTTTGGAAAAATTATATATTTTTTTCTTTTTTCTTCAGGGATGCTGAGGGGGGCACGTGTGAATGTGCTCAAATGGAGGAGCCTCCACTGCCACATTGCAATAAACCTACTAAAAACTACTGGCCAAGTGTGGTCTGATAGGGAAATATTCCACAAGCATTACATTAAACTGCCATGCCGCTCAACGCAAACTACTCCCTGTAGTGACAAGAAGGATTGCCCTGCTACTGTGAGTACTGTTACCTCATTTACTTATCTATTCTCTTGTTCTGAGATATTTCCTTATCCTTCCACTTAACACCGGGATAAGAAGACTACTGGCCAAGTTTGGTCTGATAGGGAAATATTCCACAAGCATTACACTAAACTCCCATCCCTCACAATGCAAACTACTTAATAAATATATTAACCCCTAATCTGCCACCCCCCACAACGCAATAAACTTAATTACACTATTAAACCCTAAACCACCATCCTCCACATCACAATAAACCTAATTAACCTATAAATCCTAAACCACAATCTCCCCACAATGTAAATAACTAATTTAATCACTAAGCCCCAAACCTAACATACCCTAAATTAACCCCAATTAAATTAAAAAAATACTAAGTTAAAATTAAAATTAAAAAAAATTAACATTACTTAAAAAAACTAAGATTAAATTAAAATAAATACATCTAAAATTACAAAAAATAAAAAAGTCTAAAATTACAGATAAGTCCCCCCTAACAGTAAACCCCCACCTACCAAACCCCCCAAAAAAAACTAACACTAAAAAAAACTAAATTGATTTGGACAGCCTATAAGATTTCAGTAGCTCTCATCCTATTGGCTGATTTGAAAATTTCAGCCAATAGAAATACAAGGTACCCCAAATATAAAACGGGTAACTTGCATTCAATCTTCAGTGAATGCATGCAGAGGATCCTTCATGCTGGATATCTCCATGGCCGGTGTTCTTGCTCCTTTGCCTCCTTCGTGACAGCCTTCACCCTGGATAAAGATAGAATAGGCCCCCGTGCTGGATGAAGATGTCGCGGCCTGGAAGAAGAACTTCAGGGACGGTGAGTACCTTTTTGGGGTTAAGAATTAGGCTTTTTTTCTTTTTTGGGGAGGGTTTTTTTTATATTAGGGATTTTTTTTTATTTTAATGGGCTGCAAAAGAACTGATTGCCCTTTTAAGGGCAATGCCCATATAAATGCCCCATTAGGAATTAGGGGGCTTAGTTTTTTTTAGTGTTAGGTTTTTTTATTTTGGGGGTTTTAGTGGGTGATGGGGGTTTACTGTTAGGGGGGACTTAGTATTTTTTATGTAAAACAGCTGATTGCTTTATGGCAATGCCATACACAAGGCCGTTCTAAGGGCTATTGGTAGTTTAGTGTTAGATTAAGGTGTGTGTTTATTTTAGGGGGCTTTTTTATTTTATAGGGGTATTAGATTAGGTTTACATTTTTTATTTTTGATCATTTTTGTTTATTTTTTTCTGTAATTTTAGACTTTTTAATTTTTTTTGTAATTTTAGATGTATTTATTTTAATTTCATTTTAGGTTGTTTTTTTTTAAGTAATGGTAGGTTTTTTAATTTTAATTTTAATTTAGTATTTTTTTACTTTATGTATTTGGGGTTAATCTAGGGGGTGTTAGGTTAAGGGGCTTAGTGATTAAATTAGTTATTTGCATTGTGGGGGGATGACGGTTTATGAGTTAATAGGTTAATCAGGTTTATTGTGATGTGGGGGATGGTGGTTTAGGGGTTAATAGTGTAATTAAGTTTATTGCATTGTGGGTGGTGGCGGATTAGGGGTTAATATATTTATTAAGCAGTTTGCGTTGTGAGGGATGGCAGCTTAGTGTAATGCTTGTGGAATATTTCCCTATCAGACCAAACTTGGCCAGTAGTCTTCTTATCCCAGTTTAAAGTGGAAGGATAAGGAAATATCCCAGAACAAGAGAATAGATAAGTAAATGAGGTAATAGTACTCACAGTAGATGGACAATCCTTCTTGTCACTCTAGGGAGTAACTGGAGAGTAGTCAGGCAAGCAGAGTTCAGCAACAATGAGGCAATCCACAGTAACAGTAGTACAGGGGTTAATCGGAAGAGTGGTAAGCAGAGTTCAGTAACAATTAGGCAATCCAGCAATTCAGGAGTTAAACAGGCAGAGTTCCGCAACAATTAGGCAATACAGCAGTACAGGTGTTAAACAGGCAGAGTGATCAGACAGGCAGAGTTCAGTAACAATTAGGCAATCCAGAAGTTTAGGTGTTAAACAGGCAGAGTGGTCAGACAGGCATAGTTCAGTAACAATTAGGCAACAGCTGTTCAGCAAAATATAAGCACCCATGAGTATACACAGTAACACCTATATTTGGGCAAAGAGGAGACCAACTGAGGTACTTACATAGGAGGCAAGATTCGCACCAAGGGGAGCACAGGTGAGATACGGAACGGCATCAGGAAAGACAGGGCGTGCGGCAATGACGTCATTGATGTGCATCTGAAGCAACCGCTGCATCCATGGTAACGGCCATGACAACAGATCGGCGGCCGGAACCTGAGACAGAGGAGCGGCGTGACATTTGGGGGTTAATCACTTTCGGACAGATTACGAGTTTTGCGTTATGAGTGGCTCGGTAAGTAATAACTTGCAAGTTATTGCCACTGCTCACCTTTAATAGCGCTGCTATTACAGGTTTGCAAAAACCCGAGCTCCATACCGCACAGAAATACCAGCGCTGCTTTGAGCTGGTTTACGTGCTCATGCACGATTTCCCCATAGACATCAATGGGGAGAGCCGGCTAAAAAAAGCCTAACACCTGCAATAACGGAGCATAAAGCTCCGTAAAGCAGCCCCATTGATGTTTATGGGGAAAGAAAATGTATGTTTACACCTAACACCCTAACATAAACCCTGAGTCTAAACACCCCTAATCTGCCGCCCCCGACATCGCCGACACCTACATTACATTTATTAACCCCTAATCTGCCACCCCCCAATTTTGCCGACACCTACCTACACTTCTTAACCTCTAATCTGCCGTCCCCAATGTCACCGCCACCTACATAAATTTATTAACCCCTAATCTGCCGCCCTCAATGTTGCCACCACCACTATACTAAAGTTATTAACCCCTAAATCTCTGACCTCCCACATCACTAACACAAAATAAATATATTAACCCCTAAACCTAACCCTAAGTCTAACCCTAACCCTAACACCCCTAACTTTAATATAATTAAAATAAATATAAATAATTCCTATTTAAAACTAAATACTTACCTATAAAATAAACACTAAGCTAGCTACAATATAACTAAAAGTTACATTGTAGCTATCTTAGGTTTTATTTTTATTTCACAGCTAAAAATAAAAAAAGAAATGATCAAAAATAAAAACAAATTACTCCTAATCTAATAGCCCTATCAAAATAAAAAAGCCTCACCAAAATAAAAAACCCTAGCCTACACGAAACTGCCAATAGCCCTTAAAATGGCCTTTTGCAGGGCATTGCCCCAAAGAAATCAGCTCTTTTACCTGTAAAAAAAAAATACAAACAACCCCCCCAACAGTAAAACCCACCACACACACAACCAAACCCCCCAAATAAAATCCTATCTAAATAAACCTAAGCTCCCCATTGCCCTGAAAAGGGCATTTGGATGGGCATTGCCCTTTAAAGGGCATTTAGCTCTTTTACATTGCCCAAAGTCCCTAATCTAAAAATAAAAACCACCCAATAAACCCTTAATAAAACCTAACACTAACCCCCAAAAATCCACTTACAGTTTTTGAAGAGCGGACACCCATCCTCATCCAGCCGGGAGAAGTCTTCATCCAAGCAGGCAGAAGTCCTCAACGAAGCCGGGAGAAGTCTTCATCCAAGCGGCAAGAAGTCTTCCTCCAGGCGGGCAGAAGTATTCATCCAGATGGCAACATCTATCTTCATCATTCCGACGTGGAGCGGCTCCATTTTCAAGACATCCGGCGTGGAGCATCCTCTTCATATGGTCCCAGCCGTACACTGAAGGTTCCCTTTAAGGGACGTCATCCAAGATGGCATCCCTTGAATTCCGATTGGCTGATCAACAGTAAAACCCACCACACACACAACCAAATCCCCCAAATAAAATCCTATCTAAATAAACCTAAGCTCCCCATTGCCCTGAAAAGGGCATTTGGATGGGCATTGCCCTTTAAAGGGCATTTAGCTCTTTTACATTGCCCAAAGTCCCTAATCTAAAAATAAAAACCACCCAATAAACCCTTAATAAAACCTAACACTAACCCCCAAAAATCCACTTACAGTTTTTGAAGAGCGGACATCCATCCTCATCCAGCCGGGAGAAGTCTTCATCCAAGCAGGCAGAAGTCCTCAACGAAGCCGGGAGAAGTCTTCATCCAAGCGGCAAGAAGTCTTCCTCCAGGCGGGCAGAAGTATTCATCCAGATGGCAACATCTATCTTCATCCTTCTGACGTGGAGCGGCTCCATTTTCAAGACATCCGGCGTGGAGCATCCTCTTCATATGGTCCCAGCTGTACACTGAAGGTTCCCTTTAAGGGACGTCATCCAAGATGGCATCCCTTGAATTCCGATTGGCTGATAGAATTCTATCAGCCAATCAGAATTAAAGGGTAAAAATCCTATTGGCTGATCCAGACAGCCAATAGGATTGAGCTTCAATCCTATTGGCTGATCCAATCAGCCAATAGGATTGAGCTCGCATTCTATTGGCTATTCCAATCAGCCAATAGAATGCGAGATTAATCCTATTGGCTCAGTGGATCAGCCAATAGGATTAAAGCTCAATCCTATTGGCTGATTGCCATCTTGAATGACGTCCCTTAAAGGGAACCTTCAGTGTATGGCTGGGACCGTATGAAGAGGATGCTCCGCACCGGATGTCTTGAAGATGGAGCCGCTCCGCGTTGGAAGGATGAAGATAGAAGATGCCATCTGGATGAAGACTTCTGCCCGCCTGGAGGACGACTTCTTGCCACTTGGATGAAGACTTCTCCTGGCTTTGTTGAGGACTTCTGCCTGCTTGGATGAAGACTTCTCCTGGCTGGATGAGGATAGATGTCCGGTCTTCAAAAACTGTAAGTGGATCTTCGGGGGTTAGTGTTAGGTTTTATTAAGGGTTTATTGGGTGGGTTTTATTTTTAGATTAAGGACTTTGGGCACCATAAAAGAGTTAAATGCCCTTTTAAGGGCAATGCCCATCCATATGCCCTCTTTAAGGCAATGGGGAGCATAGGTTTATTTAGATAGGATTTTATTTGAAGGGTTTGATTGTGTGGGTGGTGGGTTTTACTGTGGGGGTTGTTTGTATTTATTTTTATAGGTAAAAGAGCTGATTTCTTTGGGGCAATGCCCCGCAAAAGGCCCTTTTAAGGGCTATTGGCAGTTTAATGTAGGCTAGGTTTTTTGTTTTTTTTGGGGGGGAGGCTTTTTTATTTTGATAGGGCTAAGATTAAGTGTAATTAGTTTAAATATTTGATCATTTCTTTTTTATTTTGTGTAATTTAGTGTTATTTTTTTTGTAATTTAGTTAATTGTATTTAATTAAGGTAATTTATTTAATTTTAGTGTAATGTTAGGTTTAACTGTAAGACAGGTTAGGCTTTATTTCACAGGTAAATTTGTATTTATTTTTACAAGGTAGTTAGTAAATAGTTAATAACTATTTACTAACTAATCAACCTAGTTAAAAAAAATACAAACTTAGCTGTGAAATAAAAATAAAACCTAAGACAGATACAATATAACTATTAGTTATATTGTAGCTAGCCTAGGTTTTATTTTACAGGTAAGTATTTATTTAGTTTTAAATAGTAATAATTTAGGTATTAATTGTAATTTTTATTTGGAATTATTTTAATTAGGTTAAAGTTAGTGGATGTTAGGGTTTGGGTTACGCTAGGGTTAGGGTTAGACTTAGGGTTAGGTTTAGGGGTTAATAACTTTAGTATAGTGGTGGCGACATTGGGTACAGCAGATTAGGGGTTAATAATATTTAACTAGTGTTTGCAATGTGGGAGTACAGCGGTTTAGGGGTTAATATGTTTATTATAGTAGTGGCGATGTCCAGAGCGGCAGATTAGGGGTTAATAATTTTATTTGAGTGTTTGTGAAGCGGGAGGGCCTCCGTTTAGGGGTTAATAGTTAGTTTATGGGTGTTAGTGTACTTTGTAACACTTAAGTTATGAGTTTTATGCTATAACTTTGTAGCAAAAAACCCATAACTACTGATTTTGATTCAGTTGGCGGTACAGATTTTGTAGTTATGGGCTGTACCGCTCACTTTTTGTCCGGACAGGCAAACTTGTTTATTAGGTATATTGCGTTTTGGCGGGTTGGCGGTTTAGGGGTTAATAAGTTAATTAGATATTTTGCGATGTGGGAGTTGGCGGATTAGGGGTTAATAGATTTTATTTAATTATTGTGGTGAGGGGATGGCATTTGACAGGTAGATATTGCGCATGCGTTAGGTGTTAGTTAGAACTTCCAGGGAGTTACGGTGCTCATATATTCACCTGCCTATGTGTTGCAAGGTGGACATGGAGTAAAATTTCTCCATTTTCGCTGTGTAAGTCCTTGTGATGAATATATGATATCGACTTACGACACGGTTCTGTGTTAGTTTATGGGAGTAAAATTAGCGGGCGACGGCTGAAATATACGTGCCGCATTTATATGCGGCGTTGTGTATGTGATAGCAATACCGGACTAAACACTGGCGTCGCTGGCTTTTGCGGGAGACGCTGCATATGTAATCTCGCCCCTTGTGGCCATTTTGTATGCTGTAAATTTCTGGGGAAAACTAAATTTTTCTCTACTACTTCCGGAAAAGTGTATAAGATCAGAACTTTCATTAATTGTGCCTCTAAAGGGGTGATTGATTTATTATATTGTTCTTGCCCTCTATAGCACATAGGTTTAACTTAGCGAGAAGAATAACTAAACACCGTGATGGTAAAGGATTTTTTTGGAATGCCATAATTTGGGTGACTTACAAGTAATAGGCATTGAAAACATTGAGAAGTCAAGGTGGTAATATTGATATAGTTTTACTTCACACAAAAAAGATGGATTTATAACCTTGATACACTATCTCCAGTTAAATTAAATCAGAAACTTGAATTTGCTTCTTTTTTAAGGAAGTAGTAAAAAGCTATCTGGTGAGTCTCAGGAATGCAGCATAGTTCATTGGTAGAATCTGTATCATTTTTATGTTTGGTTATAACCATTCATTAAAATTTGTGAATATCAAGAGAACCATTTAAATAAGGAATATATAATAAACAGTATTATTAATTTATATTAGTGAAGGAATACATTTTCAAAATCTTACTAATTTAGTAAAGATTGATGAATTATGATGGGTGACAAAAACAAGTATGTTAAGAAGGAATTAGTTTCCTATGATTTAATGGTGGCAGAATAATGTATTACTGATGAATTAAGAATCATCTATTGAGAAAACAATGGCAAAGGCCCCGCCTGCAAGTGAGTGCCAAAAATAGCTGCATGGCATGTGGAGGCTTCAGCATTCATAACTATATAAGGAGATGACTGTGAAACTGCAGGAATGAACATGGATATGTCGTTCCAATGTTGGAGGTACTCACATATGTAAATCGGATAAGGCAGCAAGCTCATGTTTGATACGAGAATCAGAGTCGGGGGCCGAGAGTAGTTGTGCCAATAGCCTAGAAAAAAAAGACCTCCTTTAGGGAATAATTCTCATGGCAAAATTAAGCGTCCCTAGCAGTGAAAGCAGCTCTTTCTGGTACAGGTTTGGGAGATCATAAAAGCATAGCTATGAACACTAATCCTACCTAACTTGATGGATGGCAGACTAGTCTAACCATATGCCTAGAAAGATGAGTGTTGTCGCCAAATCCTCGATTCTATTGGCTGCTATGAAACCTAAGGTGAGTATGTGCAGGTGTTTTTTAAAAAAACAAAAAAAAACAAAAACAAATGGAAACTCAGTCCTTGCGTTACCTAAAAACGTGTCAGGTAAGAGGTAGAAGCGTTGCAATATTTCATGAACATATGATGTATGTATCTACAGATGAGGTGACTTGCCACCAAACAATATAATTAACTATATATATATTATTAATGTATATGTCTAAGGTATGTGGTGATAACAAGCAGATTCACTATGGTGGTCATTTAAAAACAAAAACTCAATTCAAAAGGGACCGACAGTGTGTCAGCCCCTGTCTGTATGTAAGGCCGAGTTACCTGAAATAGTATTATTATAAATGTATATGTCTGAGGTATGTGGTGCAAATGACTGGATTCACTATGGTGATAGTAAATCATTTAAAAACAAAAACTTGATTTGCACAGGACCGAAAACATGTCAGCCCCTGTCTGTAAGAGAAGCTGAGTTACCTAAAACAGACCCCACCTTTTGGAATAGTCTAGTTTTCATGTTAGCCAATTGTTTGGATCAAAATATAATCTTAGCGGGTGATTTTAATTTAATACCAACAGAAACTTTAGACAAATTTAGCCCTAGGAATCCCACTTTTTCCAGAAGGCTACAATATTTAAGCAAATATGCAAAAATTTGAAACTACACGACATCTGGCGACTACAATACCCAGATATGAGGTCCTTCACCTGTGACTCGAAAGCTCATGGTTCTTTATCTCAAATAGATTTTTTCTTGTTATCCAGTTCAATTATTAAATTAGAAATTCAAACAAAGATATTCGATATTTTGATCTCTGACCATGCAATTATTTCTTTAGACATACATGTACAACCTTTTCAGAGAAATGAAACAAATAATTTTTCTTTCCAAAATTTTTAGCAAACAATTTAGAATTTAACAACTGGTTAAAACATAAATGGAGAGAATTTGCGCATCTAAATAGATTGTACATCTCCTTTTAAGAGGAGACATTAAAGCATATATGATCTAAAAAAAAAAAAGAAGCTGCAGATGAGGGAAACTCAGTTATCTAAACAAGTTCAGAACGCATATCATAAATATATAAACAACCCTTCTAGGAGACTAAGAGATAAATATAAAGGGGCTAAAACAGAAATGGATATCTTTATTAAACAGAAGGTTGCCTGGGAAGTATTAAAGATAAGTGCTAAATACAAAGGCCAATATGGGAAGTCAGCTAAGTTTCTATCCAGATTGGACAAAGCCAGGAAAAAGACTAATGTAATAGAAGCTGTTAATGACGGGACAGACAGAGTCACTGACCAAGCTAAAATTAAAGCGTTTTTCTAGAATATTATCAAAAGTTATATTCGGCTAAAGAAATTAATACTGATAATAAGATCAATTTTTGGCATAAAATAACGCTCCCTAAGCTTACACAAGAAGTGGTTAATGATCTAAATAGGCCAATAACTAGAGAGGAAGTATTGGAAGACATAACAAATGCCAAGTCTAATAAAGCCCCTGGTCCGGAACAGATTCCTGATGAAATGTACAAAATACTTAAAATAGAGCTAGTAGATGTTCTAGTACAATTGTTTAATGGTTATTTCATTGATGGCCAAAATATGTCAAAATATTTTTCTGAGTCTACTATTTCACTGATATTGAAAAAAGGGAAATGTGCACTAGAGCCCAAGTCATACAGACCTATTTCATTGCTTAATGTAGACTATAAGCTATTAACTCATATTATTGCCAATCGATTTAAATCATGTTTAGACCCCATTATACACCCTGATCAGTCGGGCTTCATGCACCGAAGATTCTCAACTAAAAATATACGGAAGGTAGGGGGCGGAGCCTAGCCACGCAGGGTGATGGCTGCTTAGATTTTGGCTCTTATGCCCTACACCCGATCAATGTATAGATAAAGGAACTTTAGTGCACTAATATCACTTGTAAGCCTAGGTACTGTCATCTAATACACTACTGGCCACACTGAGATTTTGCCGGGGTCTGAGACCTTAACGGAGCCCTGTTTACTTTTTGAGGCCTGCTCAGGAGCTATCTGCCTGTATAATACCTGGGACCGAGCAGCCAGCTAAAAGGGAAGTCTCCTCTGGAACAACGGACCTCCGGTGCGGTAAAAGGATAACACCGCCGACGTACCCATACCAAGTAAAGCAGCGCATCGGATCAGACCCGTACCGGAACGGCAGCCAGCTACTGACACCGGTTGGTCGCGGTTAGTGCGCAAACAGGAGAAATCGAGAGGCACTACCTGTGGCGCGACAGGCCTTGATAGCTGCTCCGCCAATGAGACTGCCTACCAGCTGAAGGTATACCGGAGCCGAGATTGCGGTGGTTTCCGTGTCCATTTGCAGATTGGTGAGCACCTGCACTGTTCATATTAATAACCCCTATACGCAAATCATACAGGGGACACTTGTAACAGATTAACTGGGACTTGAGAAGGAAAACAGTTAGCAGCAAGGGCTCTGCACCAGCCTTTAATATAATTTACATCTGTCTAGCAATTACAGCCGTTTAATAAACACACTTATTGCAGCAGAGACCCTGTGACGCAGTTTTTATTATTGCCACACTTTATACCTGGGACACAGAACTATACAGTTTTGTCAGCATCAAAGGCCTACTAATAACTTGATTCTGACTTCCAGTCATCTACTACAGTATGTCCCACAGGAAAAACAGTAAATTAGAGAGGGGACCTAAATCCTCGAGTTTAACTAATTTTCTCAAGGCTGTCCCTTCTAACACAGACACACCAGAGTGCAGACTTTTCTCCCCTTCTCAGGAGACCTTAGAAATGGCGGGCTCTGTGCACCAGCAGCCTCAGGAATATTTAACTAGGAATGACCTTAATACAATCTCCTCAAAGGAGGACATCAATAAAGTTTTGGCCGAAATGAGGTCCTTCTTTGGGGACTTAAAGAAGGATATAACTCAAGTTGCACAACAAGTCCAACTACTTGAGAACAAACATACAGTCCTTGCCGCCACAGTGAAAACTAACTCCCAACACATTAGAGACCATGAAGAAAACATGCAGTTTTTGCTTTCCAGAGTGGAAGATTTGGACAATAGGGGGCGGCGGAACAACATCAGAGTACGTGGCGTCCCAGAATCTGTATCTAATACTGCACTTGAGGGATATCTGCAGGACTTGTTTCGCACACTGAAAGGCACACAGAGCTCTGCCGATATACCCATTGAAAGGGCCCATAGGGCTCTTAGACCTAGGCCCTCACCTAAGGCACCACCCAGAGACATAATAATCAAATTTCTTAGTTACAAAGATAAGGACATTATTATGCAAAGGGCGAGGAGTCTCCAGAATGTAACACACGCAGGGATACCTCTGCAAATCTTCTCTGACCTGAGCTTAACCACCCTGCAGAAGAGAAGAGAGCTCAAATATATTACATCTGCACTGCAAGCTCACAAAATACCATACAAATGGGGCTTTCCAGTAAGCCTTATAGCCTCCAGAAATGGCGCACAGGCAATTTACAGATCACCTACTGACCTCTCGGAGTTTTGCAGAACTCTTGGAGTCGACATACCATCTCCAGATGGGATAGAGAACACTCCACAAGATCCCCTCTCTCAGGAAGCAGGGGACCCCATTCAGGCTCCTAATACCTGAAAGATGTCTTCAACCTTAAAACATCAACTGGTCGCAAGTCACAGGGACTCTGATAAGTATTCACCTCTATAATACACCTATTGTATTGTTGCTGGACTGGTCCCCACAGGCTAGTAGCCTAGAACTTGGTAAAATGTTCCTAATACCTACTAATTTTTTCATGCATAATTCTTTTACTGTTCCTTAGAGTTGAATGTTAGATGTTGCTATCTTTGTTTGATGAAAGTTGTTATACCATCCGGGCCCCTTGACATCTAATTTGCCCACACAAAACCTGTAATATGGGTAGTTCATCTATTATTAACAAATCTCACATTGCCGTCAAGGAAGGTCCAAAACTTGCCAAATGGTTCCTATCAACTACCCAACACTCCATATATAACTTTACATTGCCCCCTCGAGTTAAATGTTAGATGTCTTTACCTCTATTTTTGTGCTCTCTGGGCCCCTTGGCATCTAGTACGTCCACATGCAATTTGCTATATAGATAATCCACCTATTACTAGTAAATTTCATATTGTCTTAGAGGAAGGCCCACAATCTGGTAAACTGCTTTTACTACCTGTTCAATATTTCAGGTATAATTTTTTTTTACTGCTACCTTGAGTTAAACATCAGATGCTGTCCTCTTTATTTAAAGAAACTTGTTCTATTAACAGGGCCCCCCGCCACCTAGTTTTATTCCTCAAAGTTGCGTGTTGGATGTAGTTACCTATATTTAAGGAAGGCTGTTAAATTTAATCGGGCCCCCTGTTGTCTAGTACAGTTACCCGAAATGTACAGTATAGGCATGCCATATATTAATAGTAACCTTCACATTACTACAGAGACTAGTAGACTTTTTGTTTTAGTTTAAATAACACTACTGTATTGCCTGTATTGTATGATATTGATAACTGCTTGTTATGAACATAAACAACTGGTACCTAGCTTACTATACAAATCCAGGATTAACTGTTCCCTAATTTTTTGAAACTTTAACGCTTCTTATTGATCGGGTGTGGGGATACTGACCCCGCGCTTACTTTTGCACCTCTTTGTTCTTCCCCTTCTCTATACCCGAAAGGCCGTATAGAAACTCTCTTACAGACTAGCTATCTCCAGCACATTGCTGGAATTCTTACTAACACTTTACTACTGATCCTTGTTATCTTATTCTCCCTACCTCTTTTTCCTTCCTTTTCCTCCTTATCCCATACCCCATCCCCCCGCCCCCCCCCTTTTTTTTTTTTTTCCCGCACTCAGGAGCTCACTACACCACTTAACCCCGCCCATTCATAATGAACTCCCGGGGCAAACAGAGTCTGACAGTCTTGACGATAAATGTTAAGGGCCTTAATACCCCTGAAAAGCGATCACACTTGCTAAGGGATGTAAGTAGACTAAACTGCGACATTGCATACTTGCAAGAAACTCATTTTAAAAAGGGAAGGGAACCAAAATGGCCAAACCCCAAGTTTCCAACTATGTTTTTTGCTTCTGGCCCTTCCAAGAAAAACGGGGTGGGAATTATTATAAAACATTCTACACCCTTTGACTTGATACAAGAGATTAAAGACCCAGAGGGTCGCTATCTGATCCTAATAGGCACACTACACAACAGACCTGTCACACTAGTTAACGCCTATTTCCCAAACATATGTCAACACAAATTTATGACAGCTCTCACTAACAAAATACTTGAGACCCAGAAGGGAGCCCTGCTCCTAGCAGGGGACTTCAACTTACCCTTAGACCCAATACTTGACACTTCCAGGGGGTCAGCTTCTGTTTCTAAAAAGGTCATTAAACAATGCAATGCTAGATTGGAGGAGCTGACAGTACAGGATATTTGGAGAACACAACACCCCACAAGACGGGACTATACTTTCTTCTCCCACCCCCATGACCTGTACACGAGAATCGACTATATTTTTACTGACCAAACAACACTAGCCTCAGTAGAGAAAATACAAATTCTTCCTATGACTTGGTCAGACCATGCCCCGGTGCTATGCAACCTGAGCTGGCCGACTATACCTGACCGCCCGTTTCTATGGCGGTTTGACGATCTCCTACTCAACAACCAGTTGCTCAGAGGGAAAATAGAAACTGCACTCACTGACTACTTTGACATCAATGATACGACTGAGACCCCTAAGCATATCCTTTGGGAAGCACACAAATGTGTGCTACGAGGCGAACTCATCAAACAAAAAGCCATTCTGGCAAAACAAACTAGAATGCGATTCTCTTCACTTTTAACCACCATACGAGATCTAGAAATCAAACACAAAAAACACCCATCGGATACTTCAGTGCTCAATGAGCTTAACAAAGCTAGGAGAGACATACAGGACATTTATACACTTGACTACCAGAAAATGGCGCTACGGAGCCAACAAACATTCTACGAATTTGGGGATAAACCCGGTAGACTATTAGCTAGGGCACTTAGACGAAAACACTTAAAAACACACATACGCACGCTGACGGCGAAAAACGGCTCAGCACTCGCGGACAGCCCAGCCATTGCGGAGACCTTAAGAGCATATTATCATGACTTGTACAACCTACAGAATACCTCTCACTCTTCCCAGGATGATGGGGGGGGATCACTCTCCCCAGCTTTGAGCTCCTACTTGGACTCAATTAGGCTCCCGTCCTTGTCCCAAGCAGATGCAGAGGCCTTGAGCACTCCTATATCTACGGAGGAGGTTTCACGAACCATAAAGGACTTGCCAACTGGAAAAAGTCCAGGTCCCGATGGCTTTAGTGCCAAATACTATAAGCTTTATAACCAGATTTTGTCCCCTCAGTTGGCTTGCCTGTTTAACACTTTGGATGCCTCTCAGAGATTTCCCCCCTCTATGTTAGCGGCACATATTACAACCATACCCAAACCGGGCAAACCAGCAAACCGACCTGAAAACTTCCGACCAATATCGCTTCTTAATGTAGATATTAAGATATTTGCCAAAATTCTCTCCAATAGAATAAATAAATTTTTACCAGATTTGATTTCCCCAGATCAAGTAGGATTTGTACCTGGCCGAGAGGCCAGGGACAATACTATAAAAGCCACTCTACTGAGCAATTACGCACAAATTAATAGGATACCAACGATCCTAGTTTCTACTGATGCTGAGAAAGCCTTCGACAGGATCAGCTGGAATTTTCTGAAGGCGGTCCTGTCGAAGATGGGATTCGGACGGGCTCTTATACAAATGATCTTCTCCTTATATGCAGCCCCATCGGCCAGGGTTAGGGTTAATGGTATCCTGTCCGACTCCTTTAATATTACAAACGGAACCAGACAAGGGTGTCCGTTGTCACCATTGCTGTTCGCCCTGGTCATGGAGGTCTTAGCCCAGAGAATCAGGGATAATGGGAAGATTAAGGGATTACAGATAGGAGATCAAGAACATAAGTTGTCAATGTACGCAGACGACGTTCTGCTCTCTCTCACAGACCCACTGACTTCACTACCAGAAGTGCTGAAGGAATTTGAGATTTATGGCAAGTTTTCAAACTTTCACTTAAACAAAACGAAATCTGAAATATTAAACATTAACCTCCCCCAGACAGAACTTTGCCACCTCTCCTCTCTGTGTCCACTACGTATTCAAACCCATACCCTTAGATACTTGGGGATTAATCTTACCCCTTCCCCAGACATGTTATATGCGGCCAACTATTCAAATTTACTTACTGATATTACAAGAGACCTCTCCTCTTGGAGAAATAAACCAGTCTCCTGGTTGGGGAGAATTGGTATTGTGAAAATGAATATCTTACCCAGGACATTATACTACCTCCAGACCCTCCCGATCCCCCTACCTACACACTGCATACATAGACTTCAAGGAGTGATAGAAGAGTTCATATGGAAGGGAATTAGGCCAAGAATTGCAAAAAGGACTCTTTATCTCCCGAAGGAGGGTGGGGGACTGGGTATACCTAATCTACTCACCTACAGAAAAGCTATTAATCTTCAGCACCAAGTAGAGTGGTGCCACAATTCTAAAGGAAAACTCTGGGTACAGATATGCAGGTCAATTTTGGGAAAACAGAACTTGGGGGCTCTGGGATGGATATCGGCCAGATCTAGACCTAAATTACTAGAGAATTACCCTTTGATTAAAGAATTTTTTGCTCGATGGGAGAGGTCTCTGGTGGAACATCCACATCTTTCCTCCAATCCCTCCCCACTCACACCATTTGTAGATAACCCTGATATTCCCTTTACATGTACACAGCGGCTACGGACTGATAAAACCCTGATTACTCAGGTGACTTTTCACCGACTTCTGACAAATAAAAAACTCCAAGACAGAGTAGACTTGCAACGAGCCGGGCTGGATATTTCCTGGTTTTACCACACACAACTTCAGCATTTTCTATCAACATATAAAAGATCTACCGATGTGACTAGACAGCTGACTACTCTGGAATCCATATGTCTACTCCCGAAAACACCGTGTCACATGATTTCCATAGCCTATCGCCTGATACTTTTACCGAAAAATACTCCCCTACCTGAATATGTGGCGCGGTGGAATAGGGAACTTAATCCTCCTCCTACTGACAAAGACTGGCAAAAAATTCTAAACGCACATATTAAGGCCTCAGTCTCCGCGAGAACAATTGAGTCCAATTATAAATTCTTGTCCAGGTGGTATCTTTCACCTGACAGAATTCAGAAAATATATAAGCAGACCGATGGGAGATGCTGGCGCGGTTGTGGGGAGCGTGGCACCCTACTTCACATTTGGTGGGGGTGCGATATCCTTCGGCCGTACTGGCGGTCAATACTGGATATCATGGAGACCACGTTTAACACGCCTTTGACCAGAACACCTGGCCTCTTGTTATTTCATGGTCTTCCCAAATTTAAAGATAAGCCTTCCAAATATCTTTTTCTTATAATGCTCAACAGTGCTAAATCCCTTATCCCCAGGAAATGGAAAAAGACAGAAATTCCCACTAAAATGGAATGGGCGTCCCAGGTGGACAGGCTTTTACGGCTAGAAAGAGTTAGATATATGAGGGACGACAAAATAGAAATACATGAGTACATGTTGGAAATGTGGAAGCCTGTACTTTCTGACTTACAAGGTAGTACAGGAAATAATGACTGATGATGAGGGCTTATCCGACTTAACTGGACTTAAAGACCCTTTTTTTTTTTTTTTTTTTTTTTTTTTTTTTCTCCCTTTTCTTTACCCCTCTCGCTCTCTTTCTTTTTCCTCTCTCTCTTCTCTAACTGCGTACTCTCGTCGTGGTACTGAGTGTCAACCCACGACGAGATCTCCTTACTTTCTAAAATACAAATGTACAATGTAATATTCACGTTGCTTGTTATAAGTTTGGTTGCATACTTCTTGGACATTACAACCACTCGTGAACTTTATACTCAGACACTTTTTTCTTTTTTCCAATCATCAGGTATTTTATGATTTGTTGTCTGACTACAATTTGTATCTGGCTAAGTTTGTATACTCCCACAGTGTTTGCGAAATGTCGCAATTCTTAATGTAACTTTTGTCTCTTGAGGTATGTACTGTTATTTTCTAATTTCAATAAAGCTTTGAAAATTCAAAAAAAAAAAAAAAAAAAAAAAAAAAAAAAATATACGGAAGGTAGCTTTAGTACTAGAATATTTCTGGAATAAACTTTCTGAAAAAACAACAATTAAGCAAAACTTCACGTTAATTACAATCGATGCTGAAAAGGCGTTTGATTCCATAATCTGGGACCATCTGTTCTCTGCATTAAACCAATTTGGCTTTACAGGGCATTTTCTTCAATTCATCAAAATTATATATGATCATCCGAGATCTAACATACTAATAAATGGTAGCTATACTGCAAATTTAACACTATATAGGGGGACAAGGCAAGGATGCCCACTCTCCCCGTTATTATTTAATGTGGCTATAGAACCATTTGCTATAATGTTATGTGAAGAGTTACAAGGAATTAGATTTGGGGAACAAAAACTAGTACTATCCTTGTATGCAGATGACCTGCTACTATTTGTTAAAAATACAATGAAAAATATACCTCAGGCCTTAAATATTATTGATATGTTCAGTTCCTTATCGGGCTATAAAATCAATGTCAATAAATCTGAAATCTTATGGATACATAAAAATAAAAAAAGCCTACAAGAACACCCTTTCCTAGAGTCCCCTAGTATTAAATATTTAGGAATATATTTTCATGCGGATCCAAAACAATGGTACAGATTAAATTACGCTGCTTTTTTAAAAAAAGCAACAGAGAAATTGCAACAATGGAGTACCTTCCCCATCTCCCTTACTGCTAAAGTAATGATCATTAAATCTATTCTATTCCCACAACTGATGTATATTATGCAAAACATCCCACTGTTTATATTGAGTCAAGATAACAAAAGCTTTAATGTAGAGTGTGCCAAATTCCTATGGAACAATAGAAGACATATGCTTTCTATAGCAAAATTAACACCTAGATCAGAAGAAGGAGGTCTATCTTTTCCAGATATCAAAAACTATAACATCGCTATTTTAGCCCATTTTGCAGTTGACTGGCTAACAGAAGCCAATCATCACACACTTTTATCGATGGAGGAACACTTGAGTGCACCATTTTCACTGAAAGCCCTGTTACATTGTCCATCATCACAATTACCAAGTCATATTAAAAATATAAAGACATTATCTTATACTATTGAAGCATGGCAAAAACTTAATATAATGTTCAAAGTTCATTTTGAGATCTCTCCATTTTTTCCAATTCGAGGTAACCCAAAATTTATCCCTGGTCTATCCCATGAAATTTAAAAGAATTGGATGCAAAAAGGTTTGCTTTATGTATATCAATGTCTAAATAATATGTCCCAAATAAGAACTTTTGAGGTCATTGCTGGAGAATTTTGTCTTCCTAATAAGAATTTTTTTGCTTACCTTCAGGTTAGACATTTTATAACAGGAATTAAAAAAACAAATTCAGATATGGTTGGATGGGGGGAAATCGAAAAATATATAACGAGCTATAAGTCAGGTAAACATAGTATAGTTCTCTTATATAAAATTATGTTGGCAAAGCAGGGCCAACTGCTAAGGGACAACCTAGTTCAGAAATGGAATCCTTACTTTACGGACATCTCACCAGAAACATTGACCGCAAGTTTTAAATGGGTGCAGGGAGCGATCATCTCTACAGTCTGGAAAGAATCACACATAAAATGACTTAATAATGCTTAACTGACTCCCTGGAAAATATCCAAATGGTATACGGACTCTGTAGACAAGTGTCCAAGATGTAATAACTCATGTGCAGATATAATTCACTGTTTCTGGAACTGCCCTAAAATAATTCAGTTCTGGAGCAAAGTAGAATTCTGGCTCAACAAGGTATTAGACTTTAGATTAAAAATCCAATCCAAACATATTTTTTTCCTCTATAATACAGAGCAGAATAGAGCTATTACCAATCTTATTAATACTGTAATTATGCTTGGTCGTAACCTCATATTAAAAGATTGGAAGAATAAAAAAGCCCCTACACTGGCCTGTTTCATAAATTCTATATATGCTCAGATAATTTTTGAACAAATGAATATACCCCCTCTAGAAGAGAAAAAGATCAAAGATTTCTTTCTGAAATGGCTAAGAGTTATCTTATCTTATGCGCAGGCTATTCAATTTTTTGAGACTTTGATTCTGTCAAATGTCTTTCCAACTAAATGGTATTGACTCTTGATGTAGACAGAGGAGGAAAGGGAAACAAACAGCCAACTTCATGCTTATCCTAAGTATAAACAAATATAAGAATTTACTGCAGGGTCTTGGTGGGGGAGAGGAGACGGGATAGTGAGAGGGGAGGGGATTTCTCCCTTTTTTTCTGCTGTAGTGATACAAAGAGAAGGTTAATTGACAGGATTAAACTACAAATCCTGTAGCGAGATTTAAAGTCTATTTGCTGTATAAATTTGCAAGGTATTAATGAAGGTAATTATGTATTCCTGTGTTGATGAATACATAGGAACACTTGTATTGTTTGTAACTATTTTTGTGCAAGTATAAGCATGATATTTGAAAATTGCCTCTTTTTTTTATTATTATTTTTTTTAATTTTATCTGTATCGGTCTAGTTTTGTCAATATTGTTTGTATATTTAAAAATCAATAAAAAATTCAATTAAAAAAAAAAACATAAACTCAGGCCTTGCGTTACTTGAAAATGTGTTAGGTAAGAGGTAGGAGTGTTGCAAAATCTCATGAATGTATGATTTATGTTATAATACCAGTAGTGACAGGAATACTGCTGTATGTGAAATGAATGTGAAATGCACATCACATAATGTAATGTGGTAATGATAATGTAATTGAAGGAACCGTGCAAGGTGAAGGTTTGTGTGAAATAAGAAAATGAACTGATGCCGAAGGGAATACCAACCTGTTGTAACTGAAACAGAATTCGGACTTAAATGGCCTGCCACGGCAGGCACAAAAACCAGCAAAACATTGCTAAACAGTCAGCAGAAGGCCTTCCAGGGAGACATTCTTATTCACATGAATTGACTCATATAAAATAGATCTATACAAAATAACATAAGAAATGTCCTGCTATACATATTACTGTATGCACTTACCACCTGGAGCTTTCTAGTAGCAATGATCTGCCTCCCCCGTTGGATCTAACTGCATGCAGATTCCATGACCATTAAGGCAGTAATGCTACATCTGTAACATCTAAACTCACAATTCTATCTAGCTGAAACGCCTGCAGAGCAGAGATATGAAATCACAGGTAATAACAAGAGAGAAAAAACACAACCTCGTTGAAAATTAAATCCAGACCTAAGAACATGCAATGAGGCCTACTAACTAAACTCTATCTTAATCAATTCACTGAATATCAATAGAAATAGACACTTTGAGTGCTAACAAAGTAAGTCAAAATGAATCATTCAAAAGTATTCGTACCTACTGAACAGATACCCTGCTAAATAATAACTTTTAAAAATCTCTCTTATGCTCATAGTTTTTTAACTTTAGATCTTTTTATCCTTCTTATGATTAGATTTTTTATCTATAACAAAGAAAGTGCTAAATTATTGGTTTTAATTTAATCTAATTGATTATTCTGTTATTGTTCCTTTTTCACTTCACCTTTTATTCACATAACACATATAATATAAAATACACATGTGATTTATATAAAACACTCACGATTCACATTATATACATAATGCAAATATACACATATGTGAGCAAGATGATCAACTTTTTATATTGTATTTTTTTACACATATATATACTCCTTTTGTACGGAACTGATTTTTTCGCACTTGAACTTTATTACACTTGCATTGTGTTTATTTTTGCGGTATAGAATTTTTTTGCACAAGTCACTTGAATTTTTGTTATCTATTAGTCTTACCATTATAGTGCTATCTGTGAATGGGATTGGTTAGATTTTCAATTATAATTTCGTTGTCTCTGTTTTTTTTACTTTGTACAATGACAATAAACAAATCTAATCTAATTTGATAGTATAAGACCATGGTTACAAAATGATACAGATAATACTAACCAAACATCAAATGTATTTGAATATGAGCAAAAATGACAGACACAACATCAAACAAGAAACTTAATATAACAAGTAAATGAGAATATACCATGCCCATGTTAAATTGACAAACAATTCAAAGCAATGTAGCACAACATTAAAGTTAACAAAAAGAAAAGTAATATCACAATGTGCAGTATCGCATGTAATTCAAAGAACAATGAATGGATCCAATAGCGCAGCTGCTACGGACTGGATTATCAATGTAATCGTAGACTGACTGAAACAAACATGTATGAATGCAGATGTGCAATGTAAGTGTGCGCTGATATTGAAAGCAGTTGTAAGAAAATCGGTAACTCGTGGATATGAAAATGATATGGAAAATTTATAAAAATGTGATATGGTAAACTAGTGAATGAGCAGACAAGAAAAGTTGCACTGAAAGAAAAATAATGAATATAGTAAGGCTGATGCAAAAAACGTTGCTAGTAAAATAAATTATCAGCCAATCAGATTGAGCTCGCATTCTATTGGCTGTTCCGATCAGCCAATAGAATGCGAGCTCAATCTGATTGGCTGTTCGGATCAGCCAATCGGATTGAACTTGAATCTGATTGGCTGATTCAATCAGCCAATCAGATTTTTTTAACTTAATTCCGATTGGCTGATAGAATCCTATCAGCCAATCGGAATTCGGCGGACGCCATCTTGGATGACGTCATTTAAAGGTACCTCATTCCAAGTTCAGTAGTCGTCCGGGATGGATGCTCCGCGGCGGCGGAGCGAAGAAAGAAGATTGAAGATGCCGCCGGAAGAATGAAGACTTTGCTGCCGCTTGGAGGAAGACGTCGCCGGAGGAAGAATTCTTCTTTGCCGCTTGGAGGAAGACAACGCCGGAGGAAAAATTCTTCTTTGCCGCTTGGAGGAAGACATCGCCCGGATCGGATCAGGAGTTCGGCCCGGTGTGGTGAAGACAAGGTAGGGAGATCTTCAGGGGGGTAGTGTTAGGCTTTTTTAAGGGTGGTTTGGGTGGTTTTAGAATAGGGGTATGTGGGTGGTGGGTTGTAATGGGGGGGGGGGTATTGTATTTGTATGCAAAAGAGCTGAATTCTTTGGGGCATGCCCCACAAAAGGCCCTTTTAAGGGCTGGTAAGGTAAAGAGCTTTGAAATTTGTTTAATTTAGAATAGGGCAGGGAATTTTTTTTATTTTGGGGGTTTATTATTTTATTAGGGGGCTTAGAATAGGTGTAATTAGCTTAAAAATCTTGTAATCTTTTTTTATTTTTTGTAATTTAGTTTAGTTAATTTAATTGTATTTTTAGATAGATGTTTGTAGTTTATTTAATTTATTGATAGTGTAGGTGTATTTGTAACTTAGGTTAGGATTTATTTTACAGGTAATTGGGTAATTATTTTAACTAGGTAGATATTAAATAGTTAATAACTATTTAATAGCTATTATACCTAGTTAAAATAATTAACAATTTACCTGTAAAATAAATATTAACCCTAACATAGCTACAATGTAATTATTAATTATATTGTAGCTATCTTAGGGTTTATTTTTTAGGTAAGTATTTAGATTTAAATAGGAATATTTTAGTTTATAAATGAATTAGATTAATTTAATATAAATTTAGTTAGGGGTGTTAGGGTTAGATAGAGTTAATATAGTTAATATATATACTATAGTAACTATATTAACTATATTAACCCTAATATAATTAGGGTTAATATAGTTAATATATATAATGTAATACCTATATTAACTATAATATACTTAGGGTTAACATAGATAATATAGCTGGCGGCGGGGTAGGTAGATTAAATTAGGGGTTAATCATTTTAATAGAGATGGCGGCGGTGTAAGGGGCTTACATTGGGGGTTAATAATTTTAATATAGATGGCGGCGGTGTTAGGGGCTCACTTTAGGGGGTTATAGATATAATATAGCTGGCGGCGGGGTACGGGAGCGGCGGTTTAGGGGTTAATAACTTTATTAGGTTGCGGCGGGGTACGGGAGCGGCGGTTTAGGGGTTAATAGCTTTTTTTATTGTTAGGATAGTGAGGGGGGATAGCGGATAGAGGGTTAGACGTGTCGGGCTATGTTAGGGAGGCGTGTTAGACTTGTCGGGCTATGTTTAGGAGGCGTGTTAGACAGTGCGGGTGTTTTAGACTTTAGTCAGGTTTTATAGGCGCCGGCAGTTTCTAACGTGCCGCAAGTCACTGGCGACGCCAGAAATTTGTACTTACGCAGATTTCTGGACATCGCTGGTTTGTCAGACTTACGGCACGTTAGCATCTGACGGCGACTTATATGGGATAGCTCGAGTTGCGAGCTGAAACTGCGGGCGACGCCGGTTCCCTCGCTTGCGCCGCAAACTGCGATCTATATCGGATCGTGCCCATACAAGTTAAATTGTATCATACGAAAGCATTCGTAACTACCGAGCGGATCCGATAGTATCAGAACATGGTAACAAAAAGTTACAGATATACAGTACTAACCAACATCAAATATATTAAAATAATAGAAAAATGACAGATTCACCCTCAAACAAGAAACTAAATAATAAGTATATGTATAAGTATAACAATGGATCCGATAGAGCGGCGGCTACGGACTAGATTATCAATGTAATCGAAGAATAACAAAACAAACTTGTATGAATGCAGATATGCAAAGGAAATGTGGGAAGATATCGAAAGCAGTCGAAGAGGTAAACACAACTAGTAAAATAAATAATTGTAACATATCAACTGCCAAATAACGACTGATTTCAATCAAATAATAGATGCGTAAAGTATTGGATGTGGTTCTAATCAAATCTACCAACCTCTAATCCAAAAGTAAAGCAACGTGAATGAACCGGTAGCAAAAAACAGGGGATGCAAAGGTAACACTGACAAGGCGAGAGGGGTGAGTATAGGTAGATATAGGGTAAGACTCCTCCTACAAATTCAGGCTAACCAATGGTTAGACTTCCTACCTACAGGGAGTGCAGAATTATTAGGCAAGTTGTATTTTTGAGGATTAATTTTATTATTGAACAACAACCATGTTCTCAATGAACCCAAAAAACTCATTAATATCAAAGCTGAATAGTTTTGGAAGTAGTTTTTAGTTTGTTTTTAGTTATAGCTATTTTAGGGGGATATCTGTGTGTGCAGGTGACTATTACTGTGCATAATTATTAGGCAACTTAACAAAAAACAAATATATACCCATTTCAATTATTTATTTTTACCAGTGAAACCAATATAACATCTCAACATTCACAAATATACATTTCTGACATTCAAAAACAAAACAAAAACAAATCAGTGACCAATATAGCCACCTTTCTTTGCAAGGACACTCAAAAGCCTGGCATCCATGGATTCTATCAGTGTTTTGATCTGTTCACCATCAACATTGTGTGCAGCAGCAACCACAGCCTCCCAGACACTGTTCAGAGAGGTGTACTGTTTTCCCTCCTTGTAAATCTCACATTTGATGATGGACCACAGGTTCTCAATGGGGTTCAGATCAGGTGAACAAGGAGGCCATGTCATTAGATTTTCTTCTTTTATACCCTTTCTTGCCAGCCACGCTGTGGAGTACTTGGACGTGTGTGATGGAGCATTGTCCTGCATGAAAATCATGTTTTTCTTGAAGGATGCAGACTTCTTCCTGTACCACTGCTTGAAGAAGGTGTCTTCCAGAAACTGGCAGTAGGACTGGGAGTTGAGCTTGACTCCATCCTCAACCCAAAAAGGCCCCACAAGCTCATCTTTGATGATACCAGCCCAAACCAGTACTCCACCTCCACCTTGCTGAGTCGGACTGGAGCTCTCTGCCCTTTACCAATCTAACCACAGGCCCATCCATCTGGCCCATCAAGACTCACTCTCATTTCATCAGTCCATAAAACCTTAGAAAAATCAGTCTTGAGATATTTCTTGGCCCAGTCTTGACATTTCAGCTTGTGTGTCTTGTTCAGTGGTGGTCGTCATTCAGCCTTTCTTACCTTGGCCATGTCTCTGAGTATTGCACACCTTGTGCTTTTGGGCACTCCAGTGATGTTGCAGCTCTGAAATATGGCCAAACTGGTGGCAAGTGGCATCTTGGCAGCTGCACGCTTGACTTTTCTCAGTTCATGGGCAGTTATTTTGTGCCTTGGTTTTTCCACACGCTTCTTGCGACCCTGTTGACTATTTTGAATGAAACGCTTGATTGTTCGATGATCACACTTCAGAAGCTTTGCAATTTTAAGAGTGCTGCATCCCTCTGCAAGATATCTCACTATTTTTGCCTTTTCTGAGCCTGTCAAGTCCTTTTTTTGACCCATTTTGCCAAAGGAAAGGAAGTTGCCTAATAATTATGCACACCTGATATAGGGTGTTGATGTCATTAGACCACACCTCTTCTCATTACAGAGATGCACATCACCTAATATGCTTAATTGGTAGTAGGCTTTCGAGCCTATACAGCTTGGAGTAAGACAACATGCATAAAGAGGATGATGTGGTCAAAATACTCATTTGCCTAATAATTCTGCACTCCCTGTATATACAAACACATATATATATATATACACACATATATATATATATATATATATATATATATTATTGGTTATTTGTAGAGCGCCAACAGATTCCGCAGCGCTATATATATATATATATATATATAGAGATATATATATATATATATATATATATATATATATACAGTATATATAGATGAACAAATATCTGACCTAATAGAAAACATTCTTAAGCCTCTAGTTATTAAGACTGATAGCTTTATACAGGATACTTCTGACTTACTTAATAAACTTAACCAGATAAATGAACTACCTGTAAACACTATCGGCTAGATTACGAGTTCTGCGTTATGAGCGGCTCAGTGCTAACTTGAACGCTATTTCCACCGCTCACCGTTAGCAAGCAATATGGCAGCGTTGAGCTCCATTGAACTCCATACCGCACCCAAATACCAGCGCTGCTTTGAGCTGGTTTTACGTGCTCGTGCACGATTTTCCCATAGACATCAATGGGGAGAGCCGGCTAAAAAAAGCCTAACACCTGCAATAAAGGAGCGTAAAGCTCCATAACACAGCCCTATTGATTCCTATGGGGAAAGAAAAGTTATGTTTACACCTAACACCCTAACATAAACCCAGAGTCTAAACACCCCTAATTTGCCTCCCCCGACATCGCCGCCACCTACATTACACTTATTAACCGCTAATCTGCCGCCCCAACACCGCTGACACCTACATTACAGTTATTAACCCCTAATATGACGACCCCAATGTCGCCGCCACCTACATTACAGTTATTAACCCCTAATCTGCTACCCCCGACATCGACACAACCTACCTACACTTATTAACCCCTAATCTGCCGCCCCCAATGTCGCCGCCACTATACTAAAGTTATTAACCCCTAAACCTAACCCTAAGTCTAACCCTAACACCATTAACTTTAACATAATTAAAATAAATCTAAATACAAATTACAATTAATACCTAAATAATTCCTATTTAAAACTAAATACTTACCTATAAAATAAACCATAAGCTAGCTAAAATATAACTAATAGTTACATTGTAGCTATCTTAGGCTTTATTTTTATTTCACAGCTAAGTTTGTATTTATTTTAACTAGGTAGACTAGTTAGTAAATAGTTATTAACTATTTACTAACTACCTAGTTAAAATAAATACAAACTTACCTCTAAAATAAAACCTAACCTGTCTTACACTAACACCTAAGCTTACACTACAATTAAATCAATTACATTAATTAAATACAATTAAATAAATTACAAAAAATAAAAATAAACACTAAATTACACAAAATAAAAAAAAATGTATCAAATATTTAAACTAATTACACCTAATCTAATAGCCCTATCAAAAAAAAAGCCCCCCCAAAAGAAAAAAAATCCCTAGCCTAAACTGCCAATAGCCCAGAAAAGAGCCTTTTGCGGGGCATTGCCCCAAAGGAATCAGCTGTTTTACCTGTAAAAAAAATATATAATCAACCCCCCAACAGTAAAACCCACCACCCACACAACCAAACCCCCAAATAAAATCCTATTTAAAAAAACCTAAGCTCCCTATTGCCCTGAAAAGGGCATTTGGATGGGCATTGCCCTTAAAAGGGCATTTAGATCTTTTTCAGCCCAAACCCTAAGCTAAAAATAAAACCCACACAATAAACCCTTAAAAATGTACCCATAATCTGCTGCCCCTAACACCGCCGACCCCTATATTATATTTATTAACCCCTAATCTGCCCCCCTCAACGTCGCCTCCACCTGCCTACACTTATTAACCCCTAATCTGCCGAGCGGATCTCACCGCTACTATAATAAAGTTATTAACCCCTAATCCGCCTCACTCCCGCCTCAATAACCCTATAATAAATAGTATTAACCCCTAATCTGCCCTCCCTAACATCGCCGACACCTAACTTCAATTATTAGTCCCTAATCTGCCGACCGAATCTCGCTGCTACTGTAATAAATGGATTAACCCCTAAAGCTAAGTCTAACCCTAACCCTAACACCCCCCTAAGTTAAATATAATTTAAATCTAACTAAATAAATTAACTCTTATTAAATAAATTATTCCTATTTAAAGCTAAATACTTACCTGTAAAATAAACCCTAATATAGCTACAATATAAATTGGCTGATCGGAACAGCCAATAGAATGCGAGCTCAATCTGATTGGCTGATCGATGAGCCAATCGGATTGAACTTGATTCTGATTGGCTGATTCCATCAGCCAATCAGAATTTTCCTACCTTAATTCCGATTGGCTGATAGAATCCTATCAGCCAATCGGAATTCGAGGGACGCCATCTTGGATGACGTCCCTTAAAGGAACCTTCATTCGTCGGGAAGTCGTCGGTGAAGATGGATGTTCCGCGTAGGCGGGATGAACATGGATCCGAAAGAAAGAAGATTGAAGATGCCGTTGATAGAAGACTTCAGCCGGATCATGGACCTCTTCAGCTCCGGCTTGGATGAAGACTTCAGCCGGATCATGGACCTCTTCAGCTCCCGCTTGGATGAAGACTTCAGCCGGATCATGGACATCTTCAGCCCCCCGCTTGGGCTTGGATCAAGACATTGGAGGAGCTCTTCTGGATCGATCGGTGAACCTGGTATGGTGAAGATAAGGTAGGAAGATCTTCAGGGGCTTAGTGTTAGGTTTATTTAAGGGGGGTTTGGGTTAGATTAGGGGTATGTAGGTGGTGGGTTGTAATGTTGGGGGGGGGTATTGTATGTGTTTTTTTTACAGGCAAAAGAGCTGAATTCTTTGGGGCATGCCCCGCAAAGGGCCCTGTTCAGGGCTGGTAAGGTAAAAGAACTTTGAACTTTTGTAATTTAGAATAGGGTAGGGCATTTTTTTATTTTGGGGGTCTTTGTTATTTTATTAGGGGGCTTAGAGTAGGTGTAATTAGTTTAAAATTGTTGTAATATTTTTCTGATGTTTGTAAATATTTTTTTATTTTTTGTAACTTAGTTCTTTTTTATTTTTTGTACTTTAGTTAGTTTATTTCATTGTATTTATTTGTAGATATTGTATTTAATTAATTTATTGATAGTGTAGTGTTAGGTTTAATTGTAGGTAATTGTAGGTATTTTATTTAATTTATTTATTTATAGTGTAGTGTTAGGTTTAATTGTAACTTAGGTTAGGATTTATTTTACAGGTAAATTTGTAATTATTTTAACTATTTTAGCTATTAAATAGTTCTTAACTATTTAATAGCTATTGTACCTGGTTAAAATAAATGCAAAGTTACCTGTAAAATAAATATAAATCCTAAAATAGCTATAATATAATTATAATTTATATTGTAGCTATATTAGGGTTTATTTTACAGGTAAGTATTTAGCTTTAAATAGGAATAATTTATTTAATAAGAGTTAATTTATTTCGTTAGATTTAAATTATATTTAATTTAGGGGGGTGTTAGTGTTAGGGTTAGACTTAGCTTTAGGGGTTAATACATTTATTAGAATAGCGGTGAGCTCCAGTCGGCAGATTAGGGGTTAATATTTGAAGTTAGGTGTCGGTGATGTTAGGGAGGGCAGATTAGGGGTTAATACTATTTATTATAGGGTTATTGAGGCGGGAGGGAGGCGGATTAGGGGTTAATAACTTTATTATAATAGCGGTGCGGTCCGCTCGGCAGATTAGGGGTTAATAAGTGTAGGCAGGTGGAGGCGACGTTGGGGGAGGCAGATTAGGGGTTAATAAATATAATATAGGGGTCGGCGATGTTAGGGCAGCAGATTAGGGGTACATAGGGATAATGTAAGTAGCGACGGTTTACGGAGCGGCAGATTAGGGGTTAAAAAAAATATGCAGGTGTCAGCGATAGCGGGGGGCGGCAGATTAGGGGTTAATAAGTGTAAGGTTAGGGGTGTTTAGACTCGGGGTACATGTTAGGGTGTTAGGTGCAGACGTAGGAAGTGTTTCCCCATAGCAAACAATGGGGCTGCGTTAGGAGCTGAACGCGGCTTTTTTGCAGGTGTTAGGTTTTTTTCAGCTCAAACAGCCCCATTGTTTTCTATGGGGGAATCGTGCACGAGCACGTTTTTGAAGCTGGCCGCGTCCGTAAGCACCGCTGGTATCGAGAGTTGAAGTTGCGTTAAATATGCTCTACGCTCCTTTTTTGGAGCCTAACGCAGCCATTCTGTGAACTCTCAATACCAGCGGTATTTAAAAGGTGCGGCCAGAAAAAAGCATGCGTAGCTAACGCACCCCTTTGGCCGCAGAACTCTAAATCTAGGCGTTATTGATTTATAACACAGTACAGGTTTCTATGCTTTAACAGAGATTTGGGCTTAGCAGGACTCTAGCTAAATGTGAGCTTCCAATGTTATGCATTTTTTTAGTTTAGTTCAAGCTTAGTTTTGGGTTGAAGCTGCATTTATCCCATCAGGGTTAAAGTAAAGTTCTCCATTGCAATACACTAAATTAGCTTTACTAAGAATCCTCAATGGTAGATGGTTGAAGGTTGACTTCACACCTAGTAACATTTATTTAGCATTTCTTGATGACAAAATATTAGTGACAGCATCTACCATAAGGGGATTTGTTTTTTTGTTATTTTCATCTACTATTGCTAAGTAAAAATGATTAGGTGTTTTATGTTCTGTCCTTAATTTTTATATTGTTATTTGTGCAGAGGGCCCAGTAGCAGTATTTCTACAAGAATATTTAGTTATGTCTCACAGAATTGTCATTGGATCCTCAAGTGCTAATTGGACAGCAAACCTCTACTTCATTGTAAAATGCATCAACTACATAAATGAGTGTTGGGCAATTTAAATAAGGCTTGTGGTAACTAATGCAAAATAGTTACAATACATTGACCCTCATTTTCTTCTTGTTTTTGTGTAAAGCATGAGGTGATAAAGTGTTGTTCTAGGGGAGGGATATAAGGAGTTGAACAACAATTTGGCTTCATATGAAAGCTATCATTTACAATTCATCATAATTTCTTTATAATAAATTTATATTCAAGCTCTATTTAGATGGCTTGTAATCTGAAAAACCATTAACAAGCTGTGCACAGGTTTTTGCACCAAACTTCTGATGGACTGAAGTGGTGATCATAATAGGTGGAAAATTTAATAATAACAGCAAATTTTGGCATCATAGCTGCTTTCAAATGTAAAAATTCTATCTTATCCTAATGAAAATTGGCTACTTTTCAATATTCTCTTTTCTAAAATAAAGCTGCACTCTCTTTGCCCATTTCTATAAAATGGTTTATAATATTTTAGTGTATACAGCATGGCTTTTTGACAACTTTCTTTTATGAAATGTGTTGATAGAGTGATCGTTGGTGCATAATAGCTTTAGAAATTGCAAAGATCATATCCTTATTTGAAAGGATGAATACAATGTCTATAAATGCTTTTCTTATGTGTATTTGTATAAGTCTTTTCATTTTCATACGCAAAGGAACTGTCAATTTCTTCCTGATGTTTTCCTGTGATTTTCTAACCATCATTAACAAATGCATATTTCGATTTGCAATGATAGACACTTCAGTAAAAGGCTTTAATGCATACTCTATTTGAAAGTCTAGCAGAAAATTGTTTTGTGAAATATTTAGATATCAGCTGCATTTGAATTCTCAAAAGCTGACACATTTGGGTCATTTAGATCAACAAGCAGACTAAATAGATACACCTAATATGTAGGTATATTTTGTTGAAATATTGATTCACCCTATATTTAATATGGTAGAGAGAAAATTGTTGACAGGTCATATGTGACTGTATTATATATTATTATCTAAGAAAGAACTGTTGTTACCTTTAAATTAAATCAAAAAATGCAGGATTATCATGGAATTCAGTGTACTATTAATGTTTAATGGTTTTTAAACAGTTATACTACAAAAAGATCTTCATTTTAAAACATTACTTATGATTGTATAAATTTGATATCTATGTTCCAGCCAATATATATTTGAAAAGTGTTTTCTTGTCTTTATAAATAGATGTAAGTTGTAGAGACTGCCAAAATATGACAGAAATGCGTGGTAAGAAAAGGCTGATAATTTTACAGTGATATAAAATAAGTTGAGTTTGTTAAGGTGACAGCACCTTTGAAACATGTTTATTGAAGTATTTATGTGACTTGGTGGGATAGTCAGCTGTGCAAGTTAGGTTAAAGAATAAGAGATGAAGTACTATAAAATCATGGCTAAATTACAAATTGTGCAGTACAGAGCGGTATGGCTATACCACTGAAAAATTGGCCATTAGGCATGGAATGGCAGGTAACGCATATTACAAGTTGTGGCGGAATAGCTATACTGCAAGCATTTTAGCCTTTAAGCAACACTCCATTCCGCACTCAAAAAATGTGTATTGGCTGATTTGAACAGCCAACAGGATTTCAGTAGCTCTCATCCTATTGGCTGATTTAAAAATTTCAGCCAATAGGAATGCAAGGTTTAAACGGGTACCTTGCATTCCACCTTCAGTGTACGGCGGTGATCGTATGAAGAGGATCCTCCACGCTGGATGTCCACATCGCCGGTGACGATGCTCCGTACCTCCACAGCTCCGAGCCACCGGGATGAAGATAGAAGATGCCCCCGTGATGGATGAAGACTTCTCGCTGACTGGATGAAGATGGATTTCCAGACTCCAGGAACTGTGAGTAGATTTCCTGGGGGTTAGTTAGTGTAAGTGTTATTTTTTTTTATTTATTTTTTTGCGTGCGTTTTTGTTTTAGATTAGGGTTTTGATGGGCAGTAAAAGAACTGAATGCCCTTTTAAGGACAATGCTCATAAGAATGCCCTTTAGGGGCAATGGGTAGATTAGGATTTTTTTAGACTTATTTTTTTTTGGGGGGGGGTTGGTTGGGTGGGGGTTTTACTTTTAGGGGGGACTTTGTAATTTTTGAATATAAAAGAGCTTTTAAACATAGGGCAATGCCCTACAATAGGCTATTTAAGGGCTATTGGTAGTTTATTGTTAGGTTAGGGGGTGTTTTTATTTGTGGGGGCTTTTTGTTTTTATAGGGCTATTAGATTAGGTGTAATTTTTATTATTTTGAATAATTTTGTTTTTTGTTTTTTGTAATCTTACGGTTAGATTACGAGTTTTTGTTGGTAATGGTGTGCGGTGCTAAAGAGCCTTTTTTTCTCACCGCTCACTTAAGACAACGCTGGTATGATCAGTTTTCTGCAAGCTGGCGTTAGCCTCAGAAAAGTGAGCGTTGAGCAAAATTTAGCTCCACATCTCACCTCAATACCAGTGTTGCTTAAGTCAGCGGTAAGCGTGCTCGTGCACGATTTCCCCATAGGAAACAATGGGGCTGAGCTGGCTGAAAAAAACACCTGCAAAAAAGTAGCGTTCAGCTCCTAACGCAGCCCCATTGTTTCCTATGGGAAAATACTTTTTACGTCTACACCTAACACCCTAACATGAAGCCAGAGTCTAAACACCCCTAATACTTTTTTTTACAGGTAAAAAAGCTGATTACTTTGGGGCAATGCCCCGCAAAAGGCCATTTAAGAACTATTTGTAATTTAGTATAGGGTAGGGATTTTTTTTATTTTGGGGGGGCTTTTTTATTTTGTTAGGGGATTAGATTAGGTGTAATTACTTTAAAATATCTGTAATTTCTTTTTTATTTTCTGTAATTTAGTGTTTTGTTGTTTTTCGTAATTTAGTTTATTTAATTTAATTGTAATTAATTGTAGGTATTTTATGTAATTCATTTAATGATAGTGTAGTGTTAGGTGTAATTGTAACTTAGGTTAGGGTTTATTTTACAGGTAAATTTGTACTTATTTTAGCTAGGTAGTTATTAAATAGTTAATAACTATTTAATAACTATTGTACCTAGTTAAATAAATACAAAGTTGCCTGTAAAATAAAAATAAATCCTGAGATAGCTACACTGTAATTATTAGTTATATTGTAGCTATCTTAGGGTTTATTTTACAGGTATTTAGTTTTAAATAGGAATAATTTATTTAGATGTATTTAAATTATATTTAAGTTAGGGGGGTGTTAGGTTTAGGGTTAGACTTAGGTTTAGGGGTTAATACATTTAATATAGTAGCGGCGAAGTTGGGGGCGGCAGATTAGGGGTTAAAAATTTAGGCCTAGATTTAGAGTTGGGCGGTAGCCGTCAAAACCAGCGTTAGAGGCTCCTAACGCTGGTTTTTACCGCCCTCTGGTATTTGGAGCCAGTCATTAAAGGGTCTAACGCTCACTTTCCAGCCGCGACTTTTCCATACCGCAGATCCCCCTTACGTCAATTGCGTATCCTATCTTTTCAATGGAATCTTTCTAACGCTGGTATTTAGAGTCGTGGCTGAAGTGAGCGTTAGAAATCTAACGACAAAACTCCAGCCGCAGAAAAAAGTCAGTAGTTAAGAGCTTTCTGGGCTAACGCCGGTTTATAAAGCTCTTAACTACTGTGCTCTAAAGTACACTAACACCCATAAACTACCTATGTACCCCTAAACCGAGGTCCCCCCACATCGCCGCCAATATATTTAAATTTTTTAAACCCTAATCTGCCGCTCCTTACACCGCCGCCAACTACGTTATCCCTATGTACCCCTAATTTGCTGCCCCTAACACCGCCGACCCCTATATTATATTTATTAACCCCTAATCTGCCCCCCACAACGTCGCCGCCAGCTACCTACAATAATTAACCCCTAATCTGCCGACCGGAGCTCACCGCTAGTATAATAAATGTATTAACCCCTAATCCGCCTCACTCCCGCCTCAATAACCCTATAATAAATAGTATTAACCCCTAATCTGCCCTCCCTAACATCGCCAACAGCTAACTTCAAGTATTAACCCCTAATCTGCCGATCGGAGCTCACCGCTACTCTAATAAATTGTTTAACCCCTTAAGCTAATTCTAACCCTAACACTAACACCCCCCTAAGTTAAATATAATTTTTATCTAAAAAAATAAATTGTCTTATTAAATAAATTATTCCTATTTAAATCTAAATACTTATCTGTAAAATAAATACTAATAAAGCTACAATATAAATTATAATTATATCTTAGCTATTTTAGGATTAATATTTATTTTACAGGCAACTTTGTAATTATTTTAACCAGGTGCAACAGCTATTAAATAGTTAATAACTATTTAATAGCTACCTAGTTAAAATAATTACAAAATTACCTGTAAAATAAATCCTAACCTAAGTAACAATTAAACCTAATACTGCACTATCAATAAATTAATTAAATAAACTACCTACAATTATCTACAATTAAACCTAACACTACACTATCAATAAATAAATTAAATACAATTCCTACAAATAAATACAATTAAATAAACTAACTAAAGTACAAAAAATAAAAAAAGAACTAAGTTACAAAAAATAAAAACATATTTACAAACATTAGAAAAAAATTACAATTTTAAACTAATTACACCTACTCTAAGCCCCCTAATAAAATAACAAAGACCCCCAAAATAAAAAAAAATGCCCTACCCTATTCTAAATTACAAAAGTTCAAAGCTCTTTTACCTTACCAGCCCTTAAAAGGGCCCTTTGCGGGGAATGCCCCAAAGAATTCAGCACTTTGCCTGTAAAAAAACATACAATACCCCCCCCCAACATTACAACCCACCACCCACATACCCCTAATCTAACCCAAACCCCCCTTAAATAAACCTAACACTAAGCCCCTGAAGATCTTCCTACCTTGTCTTCACCATGCCAGGTATCACCGATCATTCCAGCCTCCGAAATCTTCATCCAAGCCCAAGCGGGGGCTAGACATCCATCATCCGGCTGAAGTCTTCTATCAAGCGACGGCTGAAGAAGTCCAGAAGAGGCTCCAAAGTCTTCATCCTATCCGGGAAGAAGAGTAGATCCGGACCGGCAACCATCTTCTTCCAAGCGGCATCTTCTATCTTCATCCAATGACGACCGGCTCCATCTTGAAGACCTCCACCGCGGACCCATCTTCTTCTTCCGACGACTTCCCGATGAATGACGGTTCCTTTAAGGGACGTCATCCAAGATGGCGTCCCTCGAATTCCGATCGGCTGATAGGATTCTATCAGCCAATCGGAATTAAGGTAGGAAAATTCTGATTGGCTGATGGAATCAGCCAATCAGAATCAAGTTCAATCCGATTGGCTGATTCAATCAGCCAATCAGATTGAGCTCGCATTCTATTGGCTGTTCCGATCAGCCAATAGAATGCAAGCTCAATCTGATTGGCTGATCGGATCAGCCAATCGGATTGAACTTGATTCTGATTGGCTGATTCCATCAGCCAATCAGAATTTTCCTACCTTAATTCCGAAAGGAACCGTCATTCGTCGGGAAGTCATCGGAAGAAGAAGATGGGTCCGCGGTGGAGGTCTTCAAGATGGAGCCGGTCGTCATTGGATGAAGATAGAAGATGCCGCTTGGAAGAAGATGGTTGCCGGTCCGGATCTACTCTTCTTCCCGGATAGGATGAAGACTTTGGAGCCTCTTCTGGACTTCTTCAGCCGTCGCTTGATAGAAGACTTCAGCCGGATGATGGATGTCTAGCCCCCGCTTGGGCTTGGATGAAGATTTCGGAGGCTGGAACGATCGGTGATACCTGGCATGGTGAAGACAAGGTAGGAAGATCTTCAGGGGCTTAGTGTTAGGTTTATTTAAGGGGGATTTGGGTTAGATTAGGGGTATGTGGGTGGTGGGTTGTAATGTTGGGGGGGGGTATTGTATGTTTTTTTACAGGCAAAGAGCTGAATTCTTTGGGGCATTCCCCGCAAAGGGCCCTTTTAAGGGCTGGTAAGGTAAAAGAGCTTTGAACTTTTGTAATTTAGAATAGGGTAGGGCATTTTTTTTATTTTGGGGGTCTTTGTTATTTTATTAGGGGGCTTAGAGTAGGTGTAATTAGTTTAAAATTGTTGTAATTTTTTTCTAATGTTTGTAAATATTTTTTTATTTTTTGTAACTTAGTTCTTTTTTATTTTTTGTACTTTAGTTAGTTTATTTAATTGTATTTTTTTGTAGGAATTGTATTTAATTTATTTATTGATAGTCTAGTGTTAGGCTTAATTGTAGATAATTGTTGGTAGTTTAATTAATTTATTGATAGTGTAGTGTTAGGTTTAATTGTAACTTAGGTTAGGATTTATTTTACAGGTAATTTTGTAATTATTTTAACTAGGTAGCTATTAAATAGTTATTAACTATTTAATAGCTATTGTACCTGGTTAAAATAAATACAAAGTTGCCTGTAAAATAAATATTAATCCTAAAACAGCTACAATATAATTATAATTTATATTGTAGCTATATTAGGGTTTATTTTACAGGTAAGTATTTAGATTTAAATAGGAATAATTTATTTAATAAGAGTTAATTTATTTCGTTAGATAAAAATTATATTTAACTTAGGGGGGTGTTAGTTTTAGGGTTAGACTTAGCTTTAGGGGTTAATACATTTATTATAGTAGCGGTGAGCTCCGATCGGCAGATTAGGGGTTAATTATTGTAGGTAGCTGGTGGCGACGTTGTGGGGGGCAGATTAGGGGTTAATAAATATAATATAGGGGTCGGCGGTGTTAGGGGCAGCAGATTAGGGGTACATAACTATAATGTATGTTGCGGCGGTGTAGGGAGCAGCAGATTAGGGGTTAATAATAATATGCAGGTGTCAGCGATAGCGGGGGCAGCAGATTAAGGGTTAATAAGTGTAAGGTTAGGGGTGTTTAGACTCGGGGTACATGTTAGAGTGTTAGGTGCAGACGTAGGAAGTGTTTCCCCATAGAAAACAATGGGGCTGCGTTAAGAGCTTAACGCTGCTTTTTTGCAGGTGTTAGGTTTTTTTTCAGCTCAAACAGCCCCATTGTTTTCTATGGGGATATCGTGCACGAGCACATTTTTGAAGCTGGCCGCGTCCGTAAGCACCGCTGGTATCTAGAGTTGCAGTGGTGTTAAATTATGCTCTACACTCCCTTTTTGGAGCCTAACGCACTGAAAACCCAGCCATTCTGTGAACTCTAAATACCAGTGGTATTTAAAAGGTGCGGGAGAAAAAAAGCACGCGTAGCTAACGCACCCCTTTGGCCGACAAACTCTAAATCTAGCCGTAAATTAGGTGTTGGCGATGTTAGGGATGGCAGATTAGGGGTTAATAAAATTTAACTAGTGTTTGCTAGGCGGGAGTGCAGCGGTTTAGGGGATAATACATTTATTACAGTGACGGTGATGTCCGGTTGGCAGATTAGGGGTTAAATAATTTTATTATAGTGTTTGTGATGTGGGGGGGGGCTTCAGTTTAGGGGTTAATAGGTAGTTTATGGGTGTTAGTGTACTTTTTAGCACTTTAGTTAAGAGTTTTATGTTACGGCGTTAGCCCATAAAACTCTTAACTACTGACTTTAAAATGCGGTAGGAGTCTTGGAGGTAGAGGCTGTACCGCTCACTTTTTCAAGCGATCGTAATACCGTCGTTAGGAAAATCCCATTAAAAAGATAGGATACGCAATTGACATAAAGGGATTTGGGGTATGCTAAAATCGCGGAAAAAAAGTGAATGGTACACCTGTACCTGCTAGACTCGTAATACCAGCGGGCGTTAAAAGCAGCGTTGGGACCCCTCAACGCTGCTTTTTAGTGTTTTTTATACTTAGTAATTTTAGCGGGTTTTTTGTGATAATGTTAGATTTTTTAAATTTTTTTTGCAGTGTTAGGTTTATTTAAATTTGTAATTTAGGTTTTTTTATTTTTTCGTAGTGTTAGGTTTTTTTATCATGTAATTTAGGATTTTTAATTGGTAGTTTATTTTATTAAAAAAGTTATGTTAGATTAATTTATAGTTTAATCTTAGTTTTTTTTTTAATTTTACAGTTAAGTTTTTATTTATTTTAAGATAGTTATATTGTAACTTTTAATTTAAAGTTAGGGGGGTGTTAGGTTTAGGGGTTAAAAATTTAATTTCGCTTTTTGTGATGTGGAGGGCCGGCAGTTTAGGGGTTAATAGGTTTAATTTATTAGTTATGACTTGGGGGCTGACGATTTAGGGGTTAATTGGTTTAGTTTATTAGTTGCAATGTGGGGGGCTGGCAGTTTAAGGGTTAATACTTTATTATAGTGTTGGCGATGTGGGGGGCCGGCAGTTTAGGGGTTAATATGTTTAGTTTATTAGTTGCGAGGTGGGGGGCTGGCGGTTTAGGAGTAAATAGGTTTATTATAGTAGTAGCGATGTGGATTGGCAGCGGATTAGGGGTTAATATATGTATTTATTAGTTGCGATGTGGGGTGCGGCGGTTTAGGGGTTATTAGGTTTATTTAGGTTTTAGCAATGCAGGGGGCGGCAGTTTAGAGGTTAATAGGTTTATTATAGTAGTAGTGATGTGGGTGGGCAGCGGATTAGGGGTTAATAGGTTTATTTATTAGTTGTGATGTGGGGGGGCCAGTGGTTTAGGGGTTAATAGGTTTATTTAGTGTTGGCGAAGTCGGGGAGCGGCAGATTAGGGGTATTTAGATTAGGGGTTTATGTTAGGGTGTTAGGTTTAAACTTAATTTTCTTTTCCCCATAGACATCAATGAGGTTGCGTTACAGCGATTTGCCATTCTGCTATCGCAGGTGTTATTTTTTTTCTTACACTTTCTTCCCATTGATGTCTATGGGGGAAAGCGTGCACAAGCACGTAAACTCAGCCCTTGGCTTTTGTGCGGTATGGAGCTTATCGCACCATAACGCACAGCACAAGGAGGTTTTTCAGTAACTTGCAATGGCAGAGCTATGGAAAGTGTGATACCACTCATGTTTTTGCGTTCTTTACGCACCCATATAGTGCAAAACTCGTAATCTTGGTGAAAGATAGTAAAGTCTGTATTATAACTATGTTTGGTTATCTGTAGATCTTTTGTGGATATAGTTTGGCATTAAACTTTTTCTTAAAAGATAAATAAATAAAAGTATTTTCTATGTAAGTGCCTACATTAATAAACTAATGGTCATGAATGTGTGTTCCAGATTCAAGTTCAACAGTGTAGGCATAATGACTTTGAAAGGCAGTCTTGTGAAAAAAGTTTGGACTTACTCTGCATTGAAGTGTGTCCCCTATAAAAACGCGGTCACGAAGAGGCAATCTTGTTTAAGGGTCTCCTAGGCATATACAAAGTAGCAAGACAGCAGGCTCAATATTTACAGTTTAAAGAATGTTAAAATCCAGTAAAAGAAGATATTATAAGTACTTTGCATAAAAACCTGCAATTGCCCTTTTGTTCACAAAAAAATGGAAACAGTGCTTTAATAGAAAATAGTTATAAATATTGTAAAAAACAATCGGCTAGATTACGAGTTTTGCGTTAAGATGAAAAAGCAGCGTTAACAGGTCCTAACACTGCTTTTTCACTACCGCTGATATTACGAGTCTTGCAGGTTTAGGGGCACCGCACACTTTTTTTGGCCTTACCGCAAACCGACTTACGTAAACTTTGTAAAGTCTTTTTTCTATGGGACTTCCATAGCGCCACAACTGTAATAAACATATTAACCCCTAAACCACCGCACTCCTGCCTTGCAAACACTAGTTAAAAATGATTAACCCCTAACATCGCCGCCACCTACATTATACTTATTAACCCCTAATCTGCCGCCCCCAACGTCGCCGCCGCTATATTACATTTATTAAACCCTAAACCTAAGTCTAACCCTAAAACCCCCTAACATAAATATAATTAAAATAAATCTAAATAAAATTACTATCATTATCTAAATGATTCCTATTTAAAACTAAATACTTACCTATAAAATAAACCCTAAGCTAGCTACAATATAACTAATAGTTACATTGTAGCTAGCTTAGGGTTTATTTTTTATTTTACAGGCAAGTTTGTATTTATTTTAACTAGGTAGAATAGTTACTAAATAGTTATTAACTATTTACTAACTACCTAGCTAAAATAAATACAAATTTACCTGTAAAATAAAACCTAACCTAAGTTACAATAACACCTAACACTATACTACAATTAAATAAATGACCTACATTAAATACAATTAAATAAATTAAATTCAATTAGCTAAATCACAAAAAAACCCCACTAAATTACAGAAAATAAAAATAAAATTACAGATCTTTAAACTAATTACACCTAATCTAATAGCCCTATCAAAATTAAAAAAGCACACTCAAAATAAAAAAAAACCCTAGCCTAACCTAAACTATCAATAGCCCTTAAAAGGGCCTTTTGCAGGGCATTTTACCTGTAAAAAAAAAATACAAACACCCCTTCCAACAGTGAAACCCACCACCCACGATAAAATAACTAAAAAAACCTAAGCTCCCCATTGCCCTGAAAAGGGCATTTGGATGGGCATTGCCCTTAAAAGGGCATTTAGCTCTATTGCGGCCCAAAGTCCCTAACCTAAAAAATAAACCCACCCAATACACCCTTAAATAAATCCTAACACTAACCCCCGAAGATTCACTTACCGGGAGAAGTCTTCAATCAAGCGGCAAGATGTCCTCAACAAAGCCAGCAGAAGTGGTCCTCCAGACCGGCAGAAGTGGTCCTCCAGACCGGCAGAAGTCTTCATCCAGACGGCATCTTCTATCTTCATCCTTCCGGCGTGGAGCGGGTCCATCTTAAAGACATCTGACGCGAAGCATCCTCTTCAAACGATGGCTTCTTCGTAATGAATATCACTTTAAGTGACATCATCCAAGATGGCATCCCTTAGATTCCGATTGGCTGATAGAATTCTAACAGCCAATTGGAAATAAGGTAGAAAAAATCCTATTGGCTAATTGGATCAGCCAATAGGATTGACCTTGCATTCCATTGGATGATTGGAACAGCCAATAAATTGCAAGCTCAATCCTATTGGCTGATTTGATCAGCCAATAGGATTGAAGTTCAATCCTATTGGCTGATCCAATCAGCCAATAGGATGTTTTCTACCTTTATTCCAATTGGCTGATAGAATTCTATCAGCCAATTGGAATCTAAGGGACGCCATCTTGGATGACGTCACTTAAAGTGATATTCATTATGAAGAAGCTGCTGTTTGAAGAGGATGCTCCGCGTCGGATGTCTTGAAGATGGACCCACTCCGCGCCGGAAGGATGAAGATAGAAGATACCGTCTGGATGAAGACTTCTGCCTGTCTGGAGGACCACTTCTTCCCATCTGGAGGACAACTTCTGCCAGCTTGTTAAGGACATCTTTCTGCTTGGATGAAGACTTCTCCCGGTAAGTGAATCTTCGGGGGTTAGTGTTAGGATTTATTTATGGGTGTATTGGGTGGGTTTATTTTTTAGGTTAGGGACTTTGGGCCGCAATAGAGCTAAATGCCCTTTTAAGGGCAATGCCCATCCAACTGCCCTTTTCAGGGCAATGGGGAGCTTAGATTTCTTTAGTTAGTATTTTATTTGGGGGGTTGGTTGTGTGGGTGGTGGGTTTTACTGTTGGGGGGGTGTTTGTATTTTTTTTTTACAGGTAAAAGAGCTGATTTCTTTGGGTCAATGCCCCGCAAAAGGCCCTTTAAAGGGCTATTGATAGTTTAGGCTAGGGGTTTTTTTATTTTGGGTGGGCTTTTTTATTTTGATAGGGCTATTAGATTAGGTGTAATTAGTTTAAAGATCTTGTCATTTGTTTTTTATTTTCTGTAATTTAGTGTTGTTTTTTGTGATTTAGTCAATTTAATTTAAATTATTTAATTGTATTTAATGTAGGTAATTTATTTAATTGTAGTGTAGTGTAACTTAGGTTAGGTTTTATTTTAAAGGTAAATTTGTATTTATTTTAGCTAGGTAGTTATTAAATAGTTAATAACTATTTAATAACTATTCTACCTAGTTAAAATAAATACAAACTTGCCTGTAAAATAAAAATAAACCCTAAGCTAGCTACAATGCAACTATTAGTTATATTATAGCTAGCTTAGGGTTTATTTTACAGGTAAGTATTTAGTTTTAAATAGGAATAATGTAGTTAATGATAGGAATTTTATTTAGATTTATTTAAATTATATTTAAGTTAGGGGGTGTTAAGGTTAGGGTTAGACTTAGATTTTGGGGTTAATAAATTTAATATAGTGGCGGCGACGTTGGGAGTGGCAGATTAGGGGTTAATAAGTGTAGGTAGGTTGCGGCAACATTGTGTGTGGCAGATTAGGGGTTAATAAATATAATGTAGGTGTCGGTGATGTTGGGGGCAGCAGATTAGGGGGTTCATAAGTATAATGTAGGTGGCGGCGGTGTCCGGAGCGGCAGATTAGGGGTTAATAAGTATATTGCAGGTGTCGGCATTGTCAGGGGCGGCAGATTAGGGGTTAATAAGTGTAAGATTAGGGGTGTTTAGACTCGGGGTTCATGTTAGGGTGTTAGGTGTAAACATAAAATGTGTTTCCCCATAGGAATCAATGGGGCTGTGTTACTGAGTTTTACGCTGCTTTTTGGCAGGTGTTAGACTTTTTCTCAGATGGCTCTCCCCATTGATGTCTATGGGGAAATCGCGCAACGAGCATGTACAACCAGCTCACCGCTGACTTAAGCAGCGCTGGTATTGGAGTGAGATATGGAGCTAAATTTTGCTCTACGCTAACTTCTTGCCTTTTAACTCTGGGTTTCTGAAAACCTGTAATACCAGCGCTGCAGGTAAGTGAGCAGTGAGAAAACACTGCTCGTTAGCACCGCATAGCTCCTAACGCAAAACTCGTAATCTGGCCGAATATTTGTAAAAGTTGAAAGGTGACCATATTGTGATAAAAAATGGTGGAAAGTCTGCTCATCCTGATAACCTAAAAGATGCATTCAGATGGTTTAGCAGTGGTGTGGATGGAAATGGATTACAATAGGTTCCTATGAAAGTCACAATTAAAGAGACAGTTTACCCCAAAAAAATTCTCTCCTTTGATTTGTTCCCAATGATCCATTTTACCTGCTGTAGTGTATTAAATTGTTTACAAATAGCTCCTTAGCCTTTAAATTGGCATTTTTTAATAGCTGATGTAACCTGTTGTATCCCTATCTATACTGAAAGTTTATATACCTAGGTATAGGCTATTGAGGAAGTATGTAAACACAGCCAGCAGAAGAAATAAACACAGGTGTAAAAGATACAGCTCTAAAATGTTCATTTTCAATTCTTCTTTCTAAGTATTTTACATAGACAGAGATAATAAATAGAAGAATCTGAGTGATAAGATTATGAGATCTGATCTCTCAGCAAGCCAAAACAATTTTGATGGACTGTGATTTCAAAGAGCAAATACAGCTATTTATTTTTTAAAAAAATAAGCATAAATTAGCAATTGTTCATACATTTTATACACTGCAGCTGGTATAATAAGTCAGAAGGAACACATTTAGGGAAACACTATTTTACAGTAAACTGTCTCTTTAAGCTATCCCCTTTTAAACCACAATTTTAATAATACCAGTACTGTTAATGATAATCACAACAGTGTAAGTGTGACTTTTATTCAAATATTAAAAATAAAAACATGATAGATTTTTCTAGCCATAACAACAATAATCCCTTGCAGGTCTTGACTTAGTCTAACAACCACAGAAGTGTGAGAGCTTTAAAGAGTATCACTTCAGCTTCAGTCATGCTTGGTTGATTTGATGTCTTTTCAGCCTTAAAAGATCAACTAAAATAAGGTAGACTGAACCAAACACATGGTAAAGGCAAACGTATGTCATCCCTGTAGTAATGTAAAAACAGCTTAATAAGGATGATGTTTGATGTTCTATTTTAATTGTTAGTATTTTAAGAAATAGGCACCTTAGGTGCTTGTTTATCTTTTAGGATTCAATGGAGGGTTTTTGTTGCTGGTTTTAGAGACTCAGTAAGTATTACTTTTGAGGAAATCATAAAGAGGGGATCTTTAGTGCTAAGGGGTTATTTCTATGTGTGAATAGAAGATTGTATGTAACATTCCCTGAATTCATTAAAAAAATGGCATTTACAAGTATCGAGCAAACTTGTCCGCAACTCTTATATTTTAATAGTGTTATAGACTTTTTTGTAGCATACAATTGCTCGCTCAACATACATCTTGCAATAAACAGTAATTACTAAACAATCTATTTTTCTGCACGCTACTTTTTCCACACCTAGCTTGTAAAAATTCCCTCACCAGCTTAAAGGTGGTGAGCACAATAATAAACAATAGGGTCTATAAGATATATGCCTACAAGTCATATAAAAGAATGTCAATAGACTGTAATCTTTACTCACTGTCGATCATGCTAGCCATAGAGACACTTCTTCAACTATATATTCTTTGTCTGATGTAAATCGGGGGAGAAGGCAGATTTGAGAACCTGATGCCATAGAAAATGTTGTTAGGAGAAGGAAAATGTGGGTACAGAGTGGCAATCTATAAAGTCTCAATTATATCATAGCCCAGGTATGCCAAATGTACTTGGGGCCATAGACTGTACCCATAGTGCAGCAAGACTGCCACGTTTACGGGAGGAGATTTATCGGAACAGAAAATCTTGCCATTTTATTAATGTACAAATGGTGTGTGACCCAAAAATGAGAATTATAAGTGTAAGATCCAATTACCCTGGCTCCTGTCATGATTCTTGCATCCTAAGGCAGACTGGACTATATCAAAAGTTCGAGAATGGAGAGATGCCAGAGGGATGGCTATTAGGTAGGTTCAAATGGTACCAAAATTGACTTATTTTTAGTTATTCTTGTGTAATATATAATTGTGTCCATTTAACCGATTAAAAATACATATAAACAATATCCATCTTCCCCATTCAAAATGTATGTATTTAATTTGTTTAATATATATTTTTATAAAAAAAATCAAAAGTAAAATAAGTAATTGATACAAATTTTACGCTAACATCTACACTTTAAAAAAAGTAATATAATTGGATACATTAGTGAAGAATTATACTGATGGACATTTTTTAATATATGTGAAAAACAATTGCATTGCAAACTTTGACAGTGTTTAATATACAGTATATATTTTTGTATTACAGGGGATGCTGGTTACCCTTGTTATGAATGGCTGCTGACACCATATAATAACCCCAAACTCAGGAAATATATTCGGTTCAATAAGTCACACAAGACCACAAGGGGTATCATTGAAAGGATATTTGGATTACTGAAAATGAGGTTCAGCTGTCTGGACAGATCTGGCAGTGCAATACAGTATTTAACTGAGAAAGTTGCTAGAATAATATTAGTTTGCTGTGTTTTGCACAATATTGCCACCAAAAGAGGATGCCCCATAGTGGATGATATTCCAATGTCCTTAGAAGATTTTCCAGAGGAAATTTTCAGGGAGAACCTAAATAGACGTGACATGGCCATAAGGGACATGGTTTCCAATCAATATTTTGACAATTGATTTTTATTAAAAAATTATTTATGATGTTCTTATAATATGTTACCTATATATTGAAAATATTTAATAATGCATTAGTCTCTGCTCGTAATCAGTCAGATTGGCGACATAAGCTGTTCCTCCTCCGGTAGCACAGGAAGAATTTTTTTTTTTGCCAATTTCGCTTTGGCGAATCTTTTAATGACGTTGTACCTCTTCTTTATCTGGTCAACGTCCTTTTTTCTGGGTTGCTTGGCACTGACAGCATCACTTATACGAGTCCAGATACTCTTTTTCCAGTGACTGGAAGTTTGCTTTGCTTGACAACCAAATAAATAATCATAAGAGTCCAGTATCATATCAACAAGAACCAGGTTCTGCTAGTGTGAGAAGTATGGATTCTTGGATTTGGTTGTCTGCAAATCAGATCCTGAAGTTTCCATACTTATTTTTATTTAAATAAATATATAAGCTTAAAATGCTTCAGGTACAATACATTTTCTAAATAAATCTAAAGTCTAAATAATTAGATAAAGTGGAATTTATATAGTGCTGAAATAACTTCCCTCGACCAATGTAACGTTTCTGACACCTTACATTCACGTGGGACAAACATGACTGACAAGTTGTAAGAAGATAATAGTACATTTACTACTAGCGAGGCATCAGATGTATGAATCATTCGCCTGTGCTCGATGCGAATTAGATGCAACAATTTTTAAGCTGTTTTTTAGAACATATGGAGAGCAGGCACCGTCTCGCTAACTGATAATTCTAGCGAGTAGATCGGACATGCTGTCTGCGAGCAAATTGACACTTTAGTAAATTTAGTTGTGATTGAGAAAGAACTGTTGCCATAAAATCGCTATATGGCTATCAATGGTTTTCCAGATTCTTGATTTTGATTGCATGTTAATAATTACTGAGATGGACAAGACTGTCTCTAGTTACATAACGAGTCAGAATTAAATGGCTAAAAAAACAGAAAGAAAAAGCTAGGTAACACAGTATGCCAATACCTTCATTTTTCTAAACCCTCCAGTTGCAATATTAGTCTTCAGTACAAATATCCAATACATCACAAATTGTACCATTAAACCAGCATTGACCATTTTAAGATGAATTAAACTATAAATGCTACACAAAATACATTAAAGGGACAGTCAAGTCAAACTTTAACTTTTGTAATTCAGATAGGACATGAAATTTAACACAACTTTCCATTTTACTTTTATCATCAAACTTGCTTTTTTCTCTTGAAATTCTTTGTTGAAAGCTAAAACTAGTTATGCTCATTGCTAATTTCTAAGCCAATTAAGGCCGCCTTTTATCTCATTTTCAGTTAGATACTGCTAGTTTATGTGTGTCATATAGATAAAATAGTGTTCGGTCCTGTGGAGTTATTTATGAGTCAGCACTGATTGGCTAAAATGCATGTTGGTCTTAAGAACTGACATAAGGGGGCAGTCTTCAGAGGCTTAGATACAAGGTAATCTCAGAGGTAAAAGTGTATTAATATAACAGTGTGGGTTATGCAAATCTGGGGAATTGGTAATAAAGGGATTATCTAACTTTTTAAACAATAACATTTTTGGAGTAGACTATCCAATTAAATTTTTAAGTTTTTCACACAAATCCATTTACATAAAACTATTATCCTGTAGCATTAAGGGTATATGCACCTCTCTCAAGCCTGCATGTTTTTGTAGATGCTGTATGTCAATTTATGTGGGTGTTCACAAAACACTTACATTCCGCATGATGCAATGGCACATGGGTACTCACAGGAGATCATTTTAATATAGATTTTTAGTTGACAAAAAGAATGCTGGAAAATGCAAACTAATCTTTTATATTTTCTGGGATTCACTTTTTGGTATTGGCATATAAATTGTTTAAATTTTTAAATACTTATATTTGTAAACATCTACAAGTAAGTATGGTAATACATTAATTCAGTAAGAAGTGTAGTAATAATATGTCTAGGTGAGTGAAGTATAAAACTTTTTTGCGCTGCCTAATGGGGTAAGCCTTTTACTCCTAGGATATTTTCCCCAAAAAATATCTTACTTAGGTGTACAGGAAAGGTTTTGGAAATTTTTGGAGTGTAGGCGCAAATGAATGCTTTTACCCCTGTCTTGATTATTCAGTACCCTTATCTAAGGGAATTGTATAAAAGATTTGACACTTGTTTATATAACAAATATATTTATTTAAAAAATAAGATACATTTCTTTAAAAATTTCTTTTAGAAAATAATAATAGGACTTTATGACAAATGGTTTACCAGTACTGATTGAGTTTAGACAGATATGTATTGTAACCAATATGTGAAGTCTATGGACTAGTGTTACAAGATTGATGGTTATAGGTGTATAGTAACGATATGTTTGGTAACGATATGTTTAGTGACAATAATGTTCATGTGAAATACGATGAAACAAACTGTGTGTTTGAAAATGTTTTAAATATAGGACTCGTTTGAGTGTATGTACCTAGTACATTGAAAACCTAGTACACAGTCTAAAAAAGTCGAATATACAGTTGAAGGGATCTTTATGCTTGTAGAGTTTTTGCTATTCCTAAGATTTCTAGTGTTACTATATATATAGAAAAATATTCTTGGTCTAGATGCTTGTTCCTGGTGTCAACAATTATTAGCTTTCACACAAATCACTGTCATATGAAAAAGAAAATGTTTGAACATTTGTTGCTTAAAATCCTACAAATATTCATAAAACACATATTGCTAAAAAATGTATATTTAAGGTAAAAACTGTATTGCTACAATTTTAAACTTGCTAATAGTCGGCCGACTAGTGTATGACAATTTAAGTTGCACAGGAATTTTGTATTCGTTGGTAACCCAGTTTCAATAGTAAAAGAAAAACCACGGGTGGATTTAGGGCTGTGAAAAAATGAAAAAATGTCAAAATGACATGTTCTTTAAAAGTCGTTTTCTTAAAAGCTTTTTTGGATAATTTGTGTCAGTTTATATTATACACTCACTTTCGCACCAGTATCCTTGAGTGTTTAACACTGTCAATATGTGTTGAGGTAAGAACTATATCGTGGTCCCTTATTTACCAAAGCTCTACGGTCTAAGGAAGTATTGGAGTAAGGAGCGTTAGGACTTACTGTACTCCTAACTGATTCTGGAGCCTGGTTTGAGTTGTTGCGCTCTGTATGTTTTTCTCTGGAGGATGTCGGGTCCCGCTGGCTGTGTGCAGCTCCGTGTCCCTCTGATGTGGGTAGTCTTTGTAGCGGTCTGCTGGTATAATATGAAGTGCTGGAGTTGATACAAATGGAAGTGTTTTTTCTTTGAAGGCTTTGATCCGTCTTTTCACCGGGGAGGGTGTAAAAAACTGGGCTTATAGCAGGTATTGTTTATAGCCTCAGTGGGTTACATTTTTTTCTTTGTTAGTTCCACAGTAATTTCGCTACGCGTTTCGGCCGTTACACTGGCCTTTTCAAGCTGTAATACTGTGTGTTAGTTTGGCGGTCTTTTTATTTGCACAATCTCTTCAATTAGATACTTAGTATTCAATCATTCAATTCATTTTTCAATGGAGGGGCATGCAGCTGTTGCAAATTGTCTTTTTGTGTATCACCCATAGATGCAGTAATATTCATTCATAATTATAATGATGTAGAAAGCGAAGAACTTTTTGCGTGCAGATATAATAGTAAATAATGCGTGTTAAAATGTTTGTAATGTCATTTCTGGTTTTTTACATTTTTCTCATTATTAATTGTGAATTGTTGGTTGTTTACAAAATGTTTTTAAGCTACTCTGATGTGAGAAGGTGTAAAATAGGAATTTCTGAAGATATAAACAAAAATACTTGATAAAGCCAGAGGAAAAATACTTTGTCGTTTGTTGAAGATCATTTGATAATAATGTATTTATATATGGTATGTTTACAATTTTATTAAAAAACTTGTTTTGGCCCTCTTATTCCTTTGTTGAGGAGACTTATGATTATCTGAAAGAGTATTGTTATGTTTCGTATAGAGGTTTTTGTATATGTTTAAACATATTCGTGATCCTTTGTTGAAGGATTTAGAGATCTATGATTGTATGGAAAAAATGTTCATGTAGTCACAATTGGAGAAATATTCTTTCAGATATAATACGATCAAAAAATATATATATATGCTTCTCCAATCTTAGTCGTTTATTGAAGAATTAGAGATTATTTTAGAGATTTTTTGCTATCTGTAAAAAAATTTTTTTTTTTTTTTGTAAAAAGATTTTTTTTTCTCAAATTATTTGTATCTACATTTTGGACTTAATATATTGTTGTCAAAATTTCATCATTATTGTGTGGACTATACTATTGACTATTTGGGGGTGTTTTATTGTTTTAAGAAGCTGTTTAGGATGAAATCTATGTTGAGACCCTTTGGCTGTAATGTTTGTAATTTAAAAATCCATTTTGCTTCTGCTTGTAGTAGTGCTGTGGATTGGTTACCCCCTCTAATGTTTTTCTTTATCTTTTCTATAGCTGTAAAATTAAAGAATTTTAGATTGCTGTTATTACATAGTCTGAAGTGTTTTGGGACAGGTAACTCTAGTAATAATATGTACACCTCACTGCTGAATTTGAATTAAAATTATGTCCACAGTTAGTGGCAATTACTAACTCCCCTGCCAAAGAGTACTATAGCCATATGCTCATGCTATTGCATAACAGGCCCCTCTGGTAGCATAACAGCTTAGCAATAACTACAACTTATAAAATCAGCTCTTGAAGCACATTAAAAATGGTAAAACTTTACCCAAATTTTTTCTTGTGTAATTCAGAAAGAGCATGCAATTTTTTTTTTTTTAAATTCACTTTTATTGAGGTTTAGTACAATAAGTGATACAGAATGCAAGGCAAAGAATAAAATGAAAACATTGAATCGAAGACATGGCAATAACAATCTTGATACAGATCACTTTGGTCTATTACATCATAGAAAAAAGAAAATAACTAACATACCACAATTAATAAGTAATGCCTCGTATTGCCATGCTACATTGATTACACTTAATAACCTATTTGATTGATTTTAAACCTCCTTTTTCTTCCTTCCTTAATTTATCTTCCCCTTCTTCTCCCCTTGTCCTCACAAGGAAAAAAAAAAAAAAAAAAAAAAAAAAAGGGAAAATTTAAAAGAAATTTTTTTTTTTTTCATTAAATAAATAAATTGAGGCCCCCCCGCCTTAAGGAAAAAAAAGAAAAAAGGGGGAAGGGGATGAGAGCAACTTGGATCGTATATCTAATCAGCACCCCCCGACTTCTGCCCCCACTCCATCGCCTACCACAAATTTAACAACACAGTTCTGAATTCCTAAATGGGAAGATTATCATTTCTATTTCATTAATTGGATTAGCCTTTGATAAAGGCTGACCATTTTAGAAAGAATTTTTTTATATCTCCCTCATTGTCAATATTAGTATCTCTTTGCTCAATCATACATTGTTTTTTCAAACAATTTTTTACCTCGGGAATTGAGGGAGTCTTGGGACCCTTCCAATACTTAAGAATCAGATATCTGGCAGCCAAGATTGTGAGAATAATTAGTTTTTCCTGAGGTTGTTGTCGTGCTTCCAATTGTACACAGAAAATAATCTGTGTTAAAGTGAGTGCCAGAGGGGCAGCCATCAGATTTTTATTGAGCCAAAATTCAACTCTGTGCCAGAATTGGCGTATTTTTGGACAATTCCATAGCATATGGACCAAATCTGCTGCAACAAGGGAGCATTTTGGACAGGCCCTAAATTCCGAGTTATGTATTTTATCACCTAAGGCTGGGGTAAAGTATGTTCTATGTAAGATTTTAAGATGTGCTTCCCTCCACGTAGCAGAAAGAAGTGGCGCGAGAAACTCGCCTCCTATTGACCTCTGTACGCTATTTGGCTCTACTAATTCGGAGGAAATTAACCTAGACCATGTCGTTGCTATGTGTTCCAGTAAAGGAGTTCCTTTATTAGCGTTAAGGAGTGCATAACAGGGAGTAATTGACATACGTCCAACTTTTATCAGATTCAACCACTTCTCCAATTCTCCTAGGGTCCATGACCAATCCGTGTTCCTAGTAATCTTTGAACCGTAGTGTCTAAGTTGCAAGTATGCAAAAAATTCTTTATGTGATAAGTTAAATTCATTTTTCAATTGCTCAAATGTTTTTATAACATTTGAGTCATTTTCAAAGATTTGCTTAACTTTTACCAGTCCTAAATGGAACCATCTGCCAAATATGGCCATTTCCAAACCGGGTTGGAATCTAGGATTTCCTTTTATTGGTAAGTATTGGGACACGCTGCAATCCAGTCTTAGAGCCTTCCCTATTTTCCACCAGGCTTTAATCGGATTCAAGATACTTTTGAGCTGTTTGATTTCAGGGGGTAGTAACTTGGGTGCACAGTGAACCAGACCGGTGAGGAGATATGGGTGACATATATTTGCTTCTAATGAAATATTTGTAACATAGTCTTTAAGAAGAATCCAGTCTGTCACTGTTCGTACTAGAAACACCATGTTGTACTGCCGAATATCTGGCAAGGCTAAACCCCCATATTCCTTTGCCAAAGTTAGTTTTGTTAGGGAGATTCTCGCCTTTTTCCCCTGCCAAAAGAATTTACCAACTGCCCTATTGAGCAGCCTGATGTCTTTTCATATAATATTAGTGGGGTGTGTTTTGTAATATATACAGAAGTTTCGGGAGAAGAATCATTTTATATAAGGCTATTCTCCCAGATAAAGAGATGGGTAAAGCCTTGCCAAGATTTCAGTCTCTCACAAATCATTGTTAATACAGGTGTTATATTAAGTTTGTACAGCTCGGTAAATCTTACTGGTATGATGATACCCAGGTATTTAAAGGATTCAGAGACCTCTTTAAACGGACTATCTTTAATTGAATCACTGTTTTTATTTAACCAGAATAATTCCAATTTGGAGGTGTTGACCATATACCCGGAGAAAGAACCAAATTGTTGAATAATGCTGAGCAGTTTGGGTACATTCGACTTTGTATTTGAGATATAGAGAAGGATATCATCCGCATAGAGTGCGGCTTTCATTATATGTTCGCCCATGTTAATGCCCTCAATGCTCTGTCGGATCTTAATTGCCAGAGACTCTATGGCAATGTCGAAGAGAAGAGGGGACAGGGGGCACCCCTGACGCGTCCCCCTTTCAATTGCGATATCTGAAGATAGTGAATTATTGACTATCAGTCTGGTGGATGGACATGTGTATAGGTTGTGGATAAAATTAGCAAAATTATCTCTGAACCCAAATTTAGCTAGAGAGGTGAACAGGTGACTGAAATAAACTGAGTCAAACGCCTTAGCCGCATCAATGGCGACTATTGCAAGATCCTTTTTGCCCCCTGTCCCTCTCTCTCTAGTTTGAAAAAATTCAGTCATCAAGATAACCTCCCTAATTTTAGATGCGGAGTTGCGGCCATGGATGAATCCTGCTTGATCCTTGTGGATAATATATGGGAGGCCGCCTTGAAGCCTACGTGCCAAAATTGAGGCGAGGATCTTATAGTCCGAATTCAAGAGGGCTATCGGTTGGTAAGATTCCTTATGATTGGGATCCTTGCCTCCCTTCAAGAGCAAGGTTGTAAAAGAGGCTGAGAAGCCAGCTGGTATAGCATTGCCATCAATAAAGAATTCGTTATATGTTTTGCATAAATACGGGACTATCTCTGAAGTTAAGATCTTGTATACCTCATTGGGAAGACCGTCTGGGCCTGCTGCTTTATTCATTGCTGACTCAAATATCGTTTTACTCACTTCCTCATTGGAGATTGGGCTATTCAAGATAGAATTCATATCTGCTGTGATCGTAGGACAGTTTACCCGGCCCCAAAATTGTTCCGACTGAGATTTATACTGCTGTTTTTGACAGAATACAATTCGCTATAATACTCTGTAAAGGCCTCGAGGATATCTTCTGTTTTCACCAGGTGACTTCCCTTGGTGAAAAATTCCTTCAATCATGGGGGGCTTGTTAATCACCTTTGGGCTAACTTTGCTAATAATTTGCCAGATTTATTGCCGAACGGTAAAGCTTGGCCTGAAACCTTAGTTCTTTCTGTGTTTCCAGTAATAATGCCATGGCATCTCTTTCACTCTTTGCTTTTATGTATTTAGCCCAATGGAAAGAAGTGTTCTGCAGGAGATAGCGGTTATAAGCATTCGTCATAGAATTTGTGACCTCTTTCTCTCTCTTTTTCAATTTTTTTGAAATCATAGCGGCATAAGCTGTTATTTCCCCCTCTAAGAACTGCTTTGGCAGCTCCCCAGAATATTTCCGGACGGTCAGCAAACTCGGAATTAAAATGAAGATATTCCTTGAATTTGTTAATCAAATGATTCTTGAATTTAGAATCATTAACCAAGTAATATGGGAATCTGAATCTTGTAGAAGAATTCATGAACCGATTAAGCTGTAGTTCTAAAAAAATAGGGGAGTGATCCGATAAAGTTATAGGAGTTATTCCTGCAGTGGTTTTCATTGTGCATAGTCTATCATCAATTAGAAAGAGATCTATTCTGGATAGAGTTTTATGAGCCCTGGATAGGCAAGTATATTCTCGGACATCAGGGTTTTGAATCCTCCAGATGTCTTTAACAGCTAGATTCTGAGTTAAAGTTTTAAATATTTTTGTTTCAAGATTGTCTCTTTTTTGTTTTGCTTGTTTATTAGTCTGCCGAAGCCTATCTAAAGGAGATTGTGGCGCCATATTGAAGTCGCCTCCTATTACCACATAACCTTCTGAGTAGGTCAATATTTTAGATTGCAGCGTATCCCAAAACTCATAATCTAGTGTGTTAGGTGCATATATGTTACACAGAGTGAACAGTTGATCTTGAATTTTAATTTTTCAACCATCAAAATCTCCCCCTCAGGGCTCTCTTTCTGAGTGAATTAGTTCATATTTTAGTCTTTTCCCAATCAGTATGGCTACCCCTCTCTTTCTCCCAAGACTGGGAGAGGCAACAACCTCTTTTACCCAGGAGCCTTTAATTTTTTTTAATTTCGTCTATGCTTAAGTGTGTTTCTTGAAGAAATGCAAGGTCTGCCTGCATTTTCCTCAAGTGGGAAACAATTGCTTTTCTTTTGATGGGGGTCGAAATACCACCTATATTCCATGATGTTAGTTTAAACTTTGTCTAAATTTTTTAGTCATCTGTTAACATGACAGAGCAATTGTAGCAAGAGGCGAGGATGGGGGCGGGCGAAGGGGGGAAACCAACCCGACACACAGAGGAAAAAAAAAAAAAAGGGGGGGGGGAGAGGGGAGGAAAAGAAACATGTTCTAAATATTTATTTAGAACCTCACAGTATCTCAATTCAGTGCTCAGCAGGGAAATCTCCCCTACTGAGTTCTTGGTCCAATAGGTGATCCTCTTCTGAGGTCTGCTTTATTTTAAAAAAAACCCATGCCTATTTTATTGAAGGTCTTTTAGCCTAGTTGTTATCTATTTGTAGCTGTCTATCTACACATTGTTTGTGTTGTGGATTCTATTTCAAGGAAAAAAAATTCGGCTTCACGAGCATTTTCGAAGAAATGTACCTTGTCCCTGACGGTTATTCTAAGTTTGTGTGGGTATAATAGTGTCGCTTTATATCCTTTTTGTATCATTTTGTGCATACTGGTGCCAATTCTCTTCTTCTAGAAGCTGTCTCGGCTGAGAAGTCCTGGAACAAGAGAATTTTTGGCACCGTCTAAGCTGATTGGTTGTTTCTTTTTAAATTGTTGGAGTATGTTAGTTTTATCAAGGTAATTTAAAAACACGTACAATTACTGGTCTGGGCCTGTTATTTGTTTTGTTGTCAGTCGGAGATGGGCCTATTCTATGAGCCCTTTCTATTATTATGTGAGAGGTAGGCATTTCTAAGAGTTGTACTAGGTCTGCGAGACAAACAAGGAAAGATCTTCGAATTTTTTGTCCTCAGGAATTCCTATAATCCTAATATTGTTCCTACAAGATCTGTTTTCAAGGTCTTCGACTTTTAACATTAGTTTTTGAATTTTGGAGTTAGTTTCCTCTAGACTGGAACTATGCGAGATGGTAAGATCCTCTAGTCTGAGACCCTCTGCTCTGCCTCCTGTAATCTGTTTGAAAATTGCCTAATTTCCTGAGAGAGTTGTGCTATATCCTGTTTTATTTCAGATCTCAGAGTTTCAAATTTGGGAGTTAATGCTTCTGATATGTTAGAGACCAGACTTTGAATATTTAAGGTCTCTATAGGAGGGTTAGTAATAGATGTAGTGATATCTGTAACATTTCTGAGGACTCCCCTTTTGTTTTCTTGTCTTTGTGCCTGCCTGCCATGCTTGGAGGGGTAGTTCTGGGAGAGGTATTAAAAAATCTTTCCATAGGACAAGTGGGAGCTGTGTAAGGGGAATGTGTGACTAGGTAAGTGACAGATTATGAATTATGGACCGAAAGGTCTAGATATGGGACGTGATTGTAATAATGTGGAAAGGTGAAGTGTGATGTTGTGAGGAATGGGTTATTGTGAGATAAAAAAAAAAAAAAAAAAAAAAAAAAGGGGGGGGAGGGGGGAGGTGAGGTTGAGAAGGAATAAACTCTATATTATTGACCTGTAAAACAGGGTACAATATAGGCGTGTTGTGTAAGTGCCAACAGTGACTATTCAAGACTAAAACAGTGAGCCGCAAGAGACGTGAGGTGTTTGAGTGATTTAATACGAACTATTCAACCAGGCAGTGGCAGGATTAGATCAAAGCGACCTCTTAACAGTTTTTACTTGCCAGTTCCAGGCAAAACAAGGATATTCTTAATTTGGGTTTATAGGTTTATAGGGCAGGTTTTATAGCATAGCTTTTTTGAAACCCTAGAGGGAAATTTTATATACAAGAGAAAGCAAGATACTTTTAAGTGCCAATATTCATATCACATATTTGCGTGTGAGAAATTACTTGACATGGCAAAAAGATTATATAACAACGTGTGGGAATTATTATTTTAAACTGCCGAATTACAGATTCCCTAATCTTAGGTTAGTCTTCCCTTTCTTGTCTTCTTACAGATAAAAGCAGCCAATTGTATGTGTGTTTATATGGTGTAACATGCTAGTTTATCTAGAATGCTCAATATAATAGAGGTCTCATATCTATGCCCTAAAGATAACTACAATTATTACATGAAACACCGAACTAACGTGAGGGGGTGCTGTTTTTCCTGGACAACTGTGAAGGTGGAGATGTATTCAGGGAGAACTGTTTTTCTACTTTAGATTCAGCTGAAAGGTTTAATCCCATTGAAGCAATAAAAAAATCCTCAGATTTGAACCTTTGCTAGTGTTCTAAGAATAATAAGCAATTATATTACAATTATACGCTATATCCCATGCTTCCTTGAAGATATTCACTGATACAGTATATTTTTATTTCCTAATACCCCTGTTATTACTGCAAAAAGTCAGACATGTTAGCATTTTCTAGGAAAAAAAACAAGCAAGTGTTAGATTTGCAGCAGGTTAGAACAAAAACTTAATAAAAAAAAAAAGGAAATAGCGTGGGAGAATATTGTTTTTTCCTTGAACAATTATAAAAATGGGGAGGTGTTCAAGGGAAGCTGCATATTTAACATTAAATTCAGCTAAGAGCTTTATCTTATTGAAGCAAATAGTCCCTCAAATAAAACCTTGGTGTTCTGGGAACAAATGAGCAGTTGTAATTACAAATATATGCTTATCTAAACCTTACATAGAGATATTCATTAGTACAGTATATTTCTGTTTACCAATACCCCTGTTATTTCTAGTAGAAATCAAGATTGTTAATATTTCCTGGAAAATAAGATGTTAATTTAACGATAAGTTGAGACAGGAACTTAATGTCTTGTAACAAAGTGCATGTGTTGGTTTTTCAGTTCCCAGCTTTATCAGATTTTGGGAGAAAACTAAGCTACAATTATTGTTTCCCTTTAAACCAGGGAGTTTATGATATGCCTATAATACAGAGGAGCAAAGCAAGCAACAAGATATTAGTATGCTGGGGTATGTAGAGTAGATTTCTCTGATATCTCAGGCCCCCCTTTTTTTCTCCTTCCCTTTCCTTTTAAAGTCCTGTAATACGGACAAAGCAAAAAAAAGAAAAAAGAATAAGCCAGGCAAAAAAGAAACAGGTGAGGAAGTTAGTAGCTCATGCAAAAGTTTGTACAGTTCTCCCTTTATCCATCCAACTTCCTTGTGAATGAAATAGACAAAAAGAGGCACAGACCCCCAAGCTGGGAGATGTACTTTACAGGCCTCTTAAAAGCTGTCTTTACTTTTAGGTCTAACAGAAGGCTTATCCAGTTTAAGTTTAGATGCAGTTTTTTTAGATGCTTGTGTTAAGTCTCTGTGATTTCCAAGTGGCCCCGGTAAACTTACACCCCAAACAGGAAAAAGAGTACCTTATGCCATACAGCTCAGTGAAATGGCAGAAAACAGAACCTGTAGTTTTAGTGAGTCAGCTTTCATCCGATATTCTGGGTGTTTGATTCCCTCAAGTCAGTTGAGAGTACAGGCTGCACCTCCCTCCCGGATTAGTTGGGCGGTATCCACCAAGCAGGGGCCGCCGAGACCCCACAAGCAGCAGCGGTGTGTGGAGTCTGCGACTCGGCAGTCACTCCTGTGCTATGTCGGTAGATGATCCGGCGCCAGTCGACAGACGTCACCAATCGGCGTCCAGTTGTTCCCTGTATCGCGTTTCCTCTGTGGAGCTGGGGAACAGCAAATTGGCTCCGTTTCTTCTGTGCCGGAAGGGAGGCGGGTAAGGTTAAAGATGTTTTGGGGCGAAGCAGAAGGGTTCCTTACACCGGGGCAAGACCAAGGGTCTGAAAAAGAGGTGCCTGATCTTTGGTCTTTAGCCAGGTCCAAGTATCCTTAGGGTAGACGTCAGCCTCAGCGGGTTTCCCTTCCACCTCCTCACGCAGCACCGGTGGGAGGGGTGGAGGGAATCTGCCTATGCTTCTGTTCAGCGTATTCAGATGCAGGGAGTTAAGTCTATAGTGACCAAGCTAGAACACGGTGCGTTGTAGTTGCACCGTTATTGAGCCGGGATCCAGGTATCCTTGGATTGTTTTAGCCACCCAGGACAAAAAGGTCGGCGCGAAATTAGCCGCCAGTGGCTAGTACAGGAGTTTAGAGAGAGCGTGCACACAGCGTGTCCTGCACCAGTCTCCTCCCCCCGGATCTCCCAGAAGAGCATGCAATTTTAAGCAACTTTCTAATTTACTCCTATTATCAATTTTTCTTCGTTCTCTTGCTATCATTATTTGAAAAAGAAGGCATCTAAGCTTTTTTTTGTTTCAGTACTCTGGACAGCACTTTTTTATTGGTGGATGAATTTATCCACAAATCAGCAAGGACAACCCAGTTTGTTCACCAAAAATGGGCCGGCATCTAAACTTACATTCTTGCATTTCAAATAAAGATACCAAGTGAATGAAGAAAATTTGATAATAGGAGTAAATTAGAAAGTTGCTTAAAATTTCATGCTCAATCTGAATCACGAAAGAAAAATTTTGGGTACAGTGTCCCTTTAATAGTTTTCCCTAAAGGTTTTTAGATGCTTTCTTTGCAAAAAAAAATAAAAAATAGAAGACTTTTGTTTAGTTTTAAGTAGAAAGTATTTGAATTATTTGTGTCACTGAAATAAACATTCTGTAACTGTTTATAAAATTTTGAATGTATTGTAAAATCAAAAATGCAATAGATCTACCTAGGCAGCTCAATGCTCACACATGTTCTATAACTGCAAATGATCAGAGAAAATGTGTACATCTGCTGTTAGTGGGTAATAGGAGCTTACTTTAGCTTAAACTAGCCTGGAGCTCCCACTGTGTGCTGATACAAGTTTTATTTATGCTCTGCCTGGGCCTAGAAATGATAGCTGACTGCCTTGATAGTAAGCTTAAACTGAAAGAATGGAAGAGGGAAACATCTGAAAATTACATTATGTGCAGTTATAAGAATTTCCTATAAAGAGAGGAGGATGAAAAAAGCAGAGAAATGAGAGGCAAGAATACATATTGGAGGTATTTTTTTCAAGGAAGCACAGTTCAAAATTTAAAATTACCAAAATGAATCTAAGCAAAAACAAGCAAACTAAAAAAAACATTACTTGCTGTATATTGATACAAGAAAAACATTTTAAACTTGTATTGTATATTTATTTAAATCAGGGACATTTTTGGGAAGTGAAGAATACCTGTCTTAGGCCCTAGATTTGAGTTTGGCGGTAGCCGTGGAAACCAGCGTTAGAGGCCTCCTAATGCTGGTTTTAGGCTACGCCGGTATTTGGAGTCAGTCAAAAAAGGGTCTAACGCTCACTTTTCAGCCGCGACTTTTCCATACCGCAGATCCCCTTACGTCAATTGCGTATCCTATATTTCAATGGGATCTTTCTAAACTCCGGTATTTAGAGTCGTTGCTGAAAGTGAGCTGTTTAGAATTCTAACGACCAAAATTCCAGCCGCAGAAAAAGTCAGTAGTTAAGAGCGTTCTGGGCTAACGCCGGTTTATAAAGCTCTTAACTACTGTGCTCTAAAGTACACTAACACATAAACTACCTATGTACCCCTAAACGAGGTCCCCCACATTGCCGCACTCAGATTAATTTTTTTAACCCCCTAATCTGCCGACCGCCACCCTACGTTATCCTTATGTACCCACCTAATCTTGCTGCCCCTAACACCGCCCGACCCCTATATTATATTTATTAACCCCTAACCTGCACCCCTCAAGTCGCCCGCCAGCTACCTACACTTATTAACCCCTAATCTGCCGTCGCACGCCGCCGCAGCTACATTATAGCTATGTACCCCTTATCTGCTGCCCCTAACACCGCCGACCCCTATATTATATTTATTAATCCCTAACCTGCCCCCCTCAACGTCGCCGCCAGCTACCTACACTTATTAACCCCTAATCTGCCGAGCGGATCTCACCGCTACTATAATAAAGTTATTAACCCCTAATCCGCCTCACTTCCGCCCTCAATAACCCTATAATAAATAGTATTAACCCCTAATCTGCCCTCCCTAAACATCGCCGACACCTAACTTCAATTATTAACCCCTAATCTGCCGACCGAATCTCGCCGCTATTCTAATAAATGGATTAACCCCTAAAGCTAAGTCTAACCCTAACACTATCACCCCCCTAAATTAAATATAATTTAAATCTAATGAAATAAATTAACTCTTATTAAATTAATTATTCCTATTTAAAGCTAAATACTTACCTGTAAAATAAATCCTAATATAGCTACAATATACATTATAATTATATTATAGCTATTTTAGGATTAATATTTATTTTACAGGTAACTTTGTATTTATTTTAACCAGGTACAATAGCTATTAAATAGTTAAGAAAACTATTTAATAGCTAAAATAGTTAAAATAATTACAAAATTACCTGATAAAATAAATCCTAACCTAAGTTACAATTAAAACCTAACACATACACTATCAATAAATTAATTAAATAAAATACTACAATTACCTACAATTAAACCTAACACTACACTATCAATAAATTAATTAAATATAATACTACAAATAACTACAATGAAAAAACTAACTAAAGTACAAAAAATAAAAAAGAACTAAGTTACAAAAAAATAAAAAAATATTTACAAACATAAGAAAAATATTACAACAATTTTAAACTAATTACACCTTCTCTATGCCCCCATAATAAAATAACATAGCCCCCCAAAATAAAAAAATGCCCTACCCTATTCTAAATTACAAAGTTCAAAGCTCTTTTGCCTTACCAGCCCTGAACAGGGCCCTTTGCGGGGCATGCCCCAAGAAATTCAGCTCTTTTGCCTGTAAAAAAAATATACAATACCCCCCCAACATTACAACCCACCACCCACATACCCCTAATCTAACCCAAACCCCCCTTAAATAAACCTAACACTAATGCCCCCTGAAGATCTTCTACCTTGTCTTCACTCTCACGGGTATACACCCGATCCCGTCCTCGTGCTCCGATATCTTCATTCCAACCCAAGAGGGGGCTAGACATCCATCATCCGACGGCTGAAGAAGTCAGAAGAGGGTCCAAAGTCTTCATCCTATCCGGGAAGAAGAGTAGATCCGGACCTGAAACCATCTTCTTCCAAGCGGCATCTTCTATCTTCATCCGATGAGGACCGGCTCCATCTTGAGACCTCCACCGCGGACCCATCTTCTTCTGACGACAGACTTCCCGACGAATGAACGGTTCCTTTAAGGGACGTTCATCCAAGATGGCGTCCTCGAATTCCAATTGGCTGATAGGATTCTATCAGCCAATCGGAATTAAGGTAGGAAAATTCTGATTGGCTGATGGAATCAGCCAATCAGAATCAAGTTCAATCCGATTGGCTGATTCAATCAGCCAATCAGATTGAGCTTGCATTCTATTGGCTGTTCCGATCAGCCAATAGAATGCAAGCTCAATCTGATTGGCTGATTGAATCAGCCAATCGGATTGAACTTGATTCTGATTGGCTGATTCCATCAGCCAATCAGAATATTCCTACCTTAATTCCGATTGGCTGATAGAATCCTATCAGCCAATCGGAATTCGAGGGACGCCATCTTGGATGACGTCATTTAAAGGAACCGTCATTCGTCGTCTAGTCGTCGGTTGAAGAGGATGTTCCGCGTCGGCTTGGAAGAAGATGGTTCTGCTCCGCTCCAGAAGAAAGAAGATTAAAGATGCGGCTTGATAGAAGACTTCATCCAGATGATGGACTTCCGACTTCAGCCCGAGGATGGATTTCTTCAGTCGCCGCTTGGATCCAGACTTCAGCCCGAGGATGGACGTCACTTTTCAGCCCCCCGCTTGGGCTTGGATCAACACTTCCGAGGCTTGGATCAAGACTTCCGAGGATGGATCGGTGAACCTGGTATGGTGAAGATAAGATAGGAAGATCTTCAGGGGCTTAGTGTTAGGTTTATTTAAGGGGGGTTTGGGTTAGATTAGGGGTATGTGGGTGGTGGGTTGTAAATGTGGGGGGGTATTGTATGTGTTTTTTTTACAGGCAAAAGAGCTGAATTTCTGGGGCATGCCCCGCAAAGGGCCCTGTTCAGGGTGGTAAGGTAAAAGAGCTTTGAACTTTTGTAATTTAGAATAGGGTTAGGGCATTTTTTTATTTTGGGGGGCTTTGTTATTTTTTTAGGGGGCTTAGAGTAGGTGTAATTAGTTTAAAATTGTTGTAATATTTTTCTAATGTTTGTAAATATTTTTTTATTTTTTGTACTTTAGTTAGTTTATTTAATTGTATTTATTTGTAGATATTATATTTAATTAATTTATTGATAGTGTAGTGTTAGGTTTAATTGTCGGTAATTGTAGGTATTTTATTTAATTAATTTATTGATAGTGTAGTGTTAGGTTTAATTGTAGGTAATTGTAGGTATTTTATTTAATTATTTATTGATAGTGTAGTGTTAGGTTTAATTGTAACTTAGGTTAGGATTTATTTTTACAGGTAAAAATTTGTAATTATTTTAACTATTTTAGCTATTAAATAGTTCTTAACTATTTAATAGCTAGTGTACCTGGTTAAAATAAATACAAAGTTACCTGTAAAATAAATATAAATCCTAAAATAGCTATAATATAAATAAAATGTATATTGTAGCTATATTAGGATTTATATTTATTTTACAGGTAAGTATTTAGCTTTAAATAGGAATAATTTATTTAATAAGAGTTAATTTTTTTCGTTAGATTTAAATTATATTTAAGTTAGGGGGGTGTTAGTGTTAGACTTAGCTTTAGTGGTTAATACATTTATTAGAATAGCGGTGAGCTCCAGTCGGCAGATTAGGGGTTATGTTTGAAGTTAGGTGTCGGCGTGTTAGGGAGGCGCGATTAGGGGTTAATATATTTATTATAGGGTTAGTGAGGCGGATTAGGGGTTAATAACTTTATTATAAAGGGGTGCGGTCCGGTCGGCAGATTAGGGGTTAATAAGTGTAGGCAGGTGGAGGCGACGTTGTGGGGGGCAGATTAGGGGTTAATAAATATGATATAGGGACGTTGGCGGTGTTAGGGGCAGCAGATATTAGGGTACATAGGGATAATGTAAGTAGCGGCGGTTTACGGAGCGGCAGATTAGGGGTTAATAATAATATGCAGGGGTCAGCAATAGCGGGGGCGACAGATTAGGGGTTAAAAAATGTAAGGTTAGGGGTCTTTAGACTCGGGGTACATGTTAGAGTGTTAGGTGCAGACGTAGGAAGTGTTTCCCCATAGCAAACAATGGGGCTGCGTTAGGAGCTGAACGCGGCTTTTTTGCAGGTGTTAGGTTTTTTTTCAGCTCAAACAGCCCCATTGTTTCCTATGGGGGAATCGTGCACAAGCACGTTTTTGAAGCTGGCCGCTTCCGTAAGCAACTCTGGTATCAAGAGTTGCAGTTGCGTTAAATATGCTCTACGCTCCTTTTTTGGAGCCTAACGCAGCCATTCTGTGGACTCTCAATACCAGAGTTATTTTAAAGGTGCGGCCAGAAAAAAGCCAGCGTTAGCTACGCGGGTCGTTACCGACAAAACTCTAAATCTAGCCGTAAGTAACCTAATAGACAAACCACCATGCACATCAGGATAACGCAGCCTCAGTGCTCTGGTCATGAAACAAAAAGTGTTACAAAAACATCAAAAATACATGTAAAAGTACAGTTACTATCATAATAACACTATCTTAGAAAAATGATTTAAAAACAAAATTGCACAAAAAAGTTATAAAGGCTCAAAGATATAAGGTCTCAGGTAATAAAAAAGAAAAGGCTGTAAATGCAATGTCTATATGTGTACATATGTATTTATGTATTTATATATTGTATATATGTATTTACATATAAACACATAAAAAGATACCCCACAAGACAACAAAGAGGGACACAAACCTATCAGATGCAGGGCAGGTTTATAAACAAAGGGAGGTCCAGGGGGAGGTTTCGAAAGGGGATACTAGGAAAACATGTGGAAGAAAAATTACAGATAGTCATCTTTCTTCCTTCAGCTTAATCAGCACACATTTCACTTATGAAAAGAGGTTTGTCCTAATGTCAAAAGAACCAAAGGATACGTTTTGAGGTCATTAAGGACCTTTATCTTTTGTCTTACTTATTTATTTCTACACCTTCATCAAAAGTTTTGCCCATTATCTGAGAAAGAACAAGTTTACTGGCAAATTAACTTTGGAAGTCTTAGATGACACTTATAAGGGAAGGAATAGAACATGATTCTGAAAGTAAATATCTCAGGTGTTTCAATTCTCCCTTTAAACTAAAGTCTTCTTTTATGCCAATTTTGTCCAGGTATACAGTGGTCAATCTGTTTGTCAAAGTATTTGAGAAAGAAATAGAAACTTTGCAGATTGACAATGCTACAGGGATAACTTGGCAAAAAATGTGAAAGAAGGGTCCTAAATGAGCTTTCAAGGGCCACAAACCTGATAATTAAGCCAAGCGGATAAGGGTGGAAACCTAGTGCTATTGGATGAAACATATTATATCATGGAGGTGAACGCCCACTTTAAGTATGAGAGAACAATATGAAAAATTGGCAGGCAATCCACTCACTAAAATCCCAGAATTAATTATTTAAAATTCTAAATGAAGCTAGGAGAGAAGGGCTAATATCTAATCAAGAATCTGTTTATCTGTATCCTAAATGTCCTTTTCAACCAGTTTTTTACATAATCCCAAAAATTTACATAAAAATATTTAAAACTTCCCCTGGAAGGCCCATTGTCTTGGGCATACGGAGTGCTACTGAGAAAATAGGCCAACATGTGGACTTTATATTGCACCCCCTTTCTGTCCATCCTCCCCTTTCACATTAAAGACCACAGTATATTTGTTGAAAAAGTTAGATGGACATAGAGTTTCAGAAAATACCATCCTAGCATCCCAAGGATGTTGAAAGTATCCCTGTAGGCCAGTTTCTAAGACTTAGGAAAAATTGTCCCTCTACTGCAAAATTTGAAAAGCATGTAACAAGTATTAAAAGATAGGTTTTACATGGAGGTTATTCAAACAATGTGTAAAATAAAGCTCTGATTACGAGCAAGAATCACAAGCAGAGATGATCTGCTTTATAATGAAAGGGTTAAAGAAAAACAGCATGCAAATAAGGTTTATAACTACATACAATAATAAATGGGAAGATTTTGAGAGGTATGTTAAAAAAGAATTAGCATATACTGCATTTAGATGACAAGGTTGGAAAAACTGTGGGAGATTACCCTTTACTAACAGCGAGGAAAGCTCCCAGTCTAAAAGATAGACTTGTAAGAGCAGGTTCACGAGAAGCCCCTCAATGTCAGATGGGCTTAGAAAAGATAGAGTGGTCAAATGAAGCCATCCCTGTGGTAAAAGTGTGTATTGTCTCTTCATGGAAAGGAGAAAAACATTCCAGGGTAATGGGCAAAAAGTTTTTGATATAGATTCTTTATGAATTGTGATTCAACAGGGTTGGTCTATTTGTTGCATGCTCTTGTCCCAGATACTATATTGGAAAAAACAAAAGGCTTCTGAAGGACAGAATACAGGAGCACAGAGACGATGTAACAAATAAAATGATACAAATGTTGCAAGACACTTTGCCTCTTTTGGAAACAGTTAAGCAACAAGCCTAAAATTTGTGGCCTATCGATAAAGGTGACCCCCATGGTAGGGGAGATAATGTTGATAAAATCTTGTTACAGAAAGAGGAAGGTGGGAATTTACAGATTAAGGACAAGACACCCTTTGGGCCTGGTGATAAAATAGACTTTGCTAGTTTTGTATAACGATTTAGAAAGAAATGTCTATGTTAAAAATTAAAAATTATATTATATATATACAACAGTAAGTAATGATGTTGGATTATCAGTAATAAATTGAGTTATATTATTGAGATAAATATTGGATATGTACATATGCCTTTCAGAACCAAGTAGGATTAGCCTATCATTTGCCACTTAATATAAAAACGTGTAAATATATTGTTAGAAAATGTCCCTTTAAGAGAGGGAAAAGATGATTTGCCTGAGAGTTGGGCTTAAGATGTATAAAGGATGGCACACAGGTGTCTAGCAATACAGCCCTGATGAGGCCCCACTTGATGATTTCAAAGGGGTGAAACGTACATGGCGTTGGCTTGCTGATACCTTATACACTATTTTGATAGCACTTTAATACATAGGGGCATATTTATCAAGCTCAGTATAGAGCTTGATGCACTGTGTTTCTGGCGAGCCTTCAGGCTCGCTGGAAACAGAAGTTATGAAGCAGCGGTCTAAATACCGCTGCTCCATAACCTGTACACCTGCTCTGAGGCGGTGGACAGACATCACCAGAAATCAACCCGATCTAATACAATCAGGTTGAATGACACCCCCCTGCTAGTGGCCGATTGGACACGAATCTGCAGTGGGCAGCATTGCACAAGCAGTTCACAAGAACTGCTGGTGCAATGATAAATGCTGACAGCGTATGCTGTTGGCATTTATTGATGTGCAGCAGACATGGTCCGCAATATCGGATCATGTACCGCTCGCACTATGATAATTAGGCCCCATAGCATCATCTGTTTGGGAGCGAGGAAGGTAGCCCCTACATGCTAAGAACGAAACTGGGCTTTGATTTGCTGTTAAACTCCCCCGGATTGCATCACATACCTGCTTGAAAAACACTACACCTGGTTGCAGTCAGCAGAGGACGGGGACATCAGACCCAAGAGCATGCTTGGAAAACCTGCATGTGTGAGGAGCAGGGAGACTGTTCACCTATGAGAACGGTGCATCTTGTAGGTCTATACTTTGATGATCCAAATAACTGCTGCAATTTCCATGGATCCGGTAAGAGGAGGAGAGTTAGCGGGTGCAGTTTGACCTAAAGAGCGGTTATGTACCATGGTCGCTGATTGCACTTTGTAAGCCTGCAAGCAAGATCTGTAAACAGCACTTTTGAAGCAAAATACTAGAGTGTGGTAAACAGCTCTGATTGATTATAGAGCATTTAAGGGAGCTGTGTAGTTTGCTCAATACAGTTTGATTATAACTGCTTTGTTTTGCAAAAAAATACAGGATGGACAATCCCAATGGTTTTTGTATTTAGTTCTTTGTTTGGACGATGAACTAACCTTGCCTGGAAAATTTGAGGTTAACAATCCAATATGAGCAATGGATGATATGTGCCTATTCAAATATGCTATAAGGTCTTAAAGGGACATATTAAGTGTTGCATTTATATGTAATGTTTTTAAGTAAATGGTTTAATAAGCATTTAGATGCACTTATATGTATAGATATATTGGTTCCAATTTCATGTGCAAATTCACTTGTGTCTGGGAGATGCATTTATATGGATAATAAAAGAATGTATGGTTTAATGCAAAAAGAGTGCTGAATTCCCTTACTTTTTGGAAAGAGGTTTAATTATACCCCTTTCCACTTATCTCTTTTTTAAAAGTTTAAAAAACATAAATAGATATGTACAACAGATTGATAAACCCAACTCTCCTGTATGCCTGCATAGGGAATAGATATGTGTAGGAGCTCACATATATCTTACCTAATTTCCAACAAAAAATGCGTGGTATCTCTGTGAGTGTGATGTTGCCTGTGTGTAATATATTTTCAAATATCAACTTCACCAATCACTGTAATGCACATAAGAAAGTCGATATTTGAAAATATATTTTTTAAAAGTTTATTTTAATTTTATATTTATTTTATTAGATTTTATGATTTAGATTGTTCAACATTATTAAAATGTGGTGATGATACAAAAAAAAAAAAGAGTAATAAATACTGAAATAATAATTTTATTGGATTAAGATGTTATTTAGGTGAAAACGGTATATGAATGGTAGGAAAACTCCTATGTAAACTAACATACCAGTCTGTGATATACAAAGGTAATTAGTAGGAGGAGTTTGGAAGGTATCTAAAGTGTATTGTGATTTAGTGAGATTAAGCACTTTTTTAAATCAATATTTTTTTATTGAGGTGTTTCAACAACATGCAATTAACAAACACAATACATATTTTGTGGAATTATAACATGTATTCACTCGTAATATATCATTTATCTATATGAAATAGAACTAATATCTCAGATACTACTCCACTCCTCGTTTACCTTACAGAGGAGAGCCAAGGACATTTTATATAGATACAGAGTGTTTGATTCATAAGCCATATTCACCTCTTTTACATTTTGTTTCTTATGTTGAGACAGAATAAACTTTATGTTAATTAAACAACCATGAAAACCTATACCTCTTATAGAGTGATACTTTGTATATAATAAGAGTGTATTCATTATCTAAGTCTTTACATAATAGAGGAAGTCAACACAGGTAATTCCCATTTAAAATATAATGTACTAGGACATATCAAAGGGTGTTATGATCTGTCCTTACCCGTAAACAGAGAAAAAAAAAAAGGGGGGGGGGATGAAAGAGAGAAAGGATAAAGTAGGTAATGAGCATGAGGGGGGAAATAGAAGTGGAGGTATGGTCACAAAAGTGGATCTCCTTTATTAGTGGAAATGTTGTAATAGTCTCCACACTCTATTGCTCTCTATCTTCTGATTAATGATTATTCCCCGTGGAGTTCTGACCAGCCTTCCCATATCTTAGCATGCAGATCTATCTTCCCCATTAGATTATAAACGTATTGTTCCATGTGTTTCATATACGAAAGCTGATCTACAACGTTTTGAATGGAAGGAGGTGAAACCTGTTTCCATTTTCTAGCAATTATTAGTTTGGTAGCCGTAAGGAAGTAGATTAGAAAGATCTTTCTCGGTAAAGGCATTCTAGGGAGATTTAAATGTAACAGACTAAGTGAAGGAGAGAGAGGGATATTGTAATGCAGGTCTCCCAATAATTTCATACAAGTACGCCAGAAGGGCCTAATCTGCGGGCACTCCCACCACACATGCATCCAGGTACCTCTCTGACCGCAATTTCTCCAACAAACTGGGGAGGAAGAGGGATAGAATTGGTGCAAACGCGCAGGCACTAGGTGCCATCTCCAAACTAATTTATAATGAATTTCCCATAGGGTTGAGCAATGCAAGTATCGTCTAGCAAACACCATTGCCTTGTACCAGTTTCCTAAGTCAAATTCTCTTGTAAATCTTTCTCCCAGGTCATTTGAGTTTGAGGTTTTAGTTAATGTCTGTTCTTCAATTAATAATGAGTAAAGGAAAGACCATCATGCCCCTAGGTTTATGTTGTGATGTCCAACACATTTCCCATTTGTTTTTTTCCCTCCACTCGCTACCTTGCAGGCCCCAACTTCTCAAGAAAACTAAGTAGCTTATTGTCTCAAAACTGTATTTTCCGGGAATATGATACTTTGTCATAAAGGAGTCTAACGTTAAGTTGTCTATTCCGTCATGTATGTCAACTACCAGCATATCTCTATGTTCTAACCATATATTCATATGTAATTCCTGTAAACACCATGCCAACACTCACGACAGCGTGAATAGGCGAGGATGTGGAGCTAAATGACCTCTGTGTCTGTTTTTATCCCAAAATCTAAGGGCGTCAAGTATAATTGGTTGAGTTATTCCAAGTTTATCTCGGCAATGTGCAGGAATCCAAACTAAATCTGCAAGTTTCATAGTCAGTGGTAACATGTCACTCTCAACTTCTTGCCATCTGAGACTGGAGTCTGCAGTACTCCATCCCATCATACTTTGCAATCTATTAATTATCAATCTTGGTATTTGAATGGGAATACAACGAAAGAGATACGTAATTTTTGGGAGAAATGACATTTTGATGGAGGCAATCCTGCCTGTCCATGAAATTTCTGAGTACTCCCATGACTCCAATATCTTTTTAAATTCCTGCATTCTATCTGTAAAATTCCTATCTATCATAGTGGCCATATCAGGGCTTAGATGTACTCCTAAATGTTTTATGCTATTTTCTGTCCACTTAAAATTATATCTGCGTTTGATATCTAGGACTACAACATCTGGAATCCCTATCGGCAATGCTTCAGTTTTAGATACGTTTAACTTATAACAACTGAGCTCCCCAAATCACTGGATGACATCTATGAGGGCGGGCAACGAGGTTTGGGGAGAGGTCATCAAGAGGGTGACATCGTCTGCGAAAAGTGCAATTTTATGAGAGGAGTCTCTAAATGTGATACCTTCTATTCTAGCATCACTCCTAATAGCTTGGGCAAGTGGCTCTATAGCAAGCGCAAATAATAAGGGTGACAGAGGGCAAACCTGTCTTGTTCCATTAGACACTACGAATTTTTCAGATTGAAACTCTACCCCCTAACTGTCGCCATAGGGCAAGAATATAAGGTCCTTACTGTTTTTGTGAAATTGACGGGAAACTAAATCTCTCCAAGACTTCCCATAGGTAATCCCACCTCACCCTGTCAAACACCTTTTCTGCATCTAGGGACAGGGCAATTAGGGGAACCTTTCTTCTCTGAGCTTCTGACATTATATGGGCCAATCTTCTAGTATTATCAGGACCCTCCCGACCAGGGATGAACCCTACCTGGTCCCCATGAATCAATGTTGGTATCACTTTAGCTAAGCGATTAGCTAAAATTTTGGAGTATAGCTTGGTGTCAACATTTATTAATGATATGGGTCTATAGCTTCCGCATTCTACTGGGTCTTTGTCAGGTTTTAACAATGTGACTATGTTTGCTTCCAGAAACTCTGATGCTACCTTCCCTTGAAGCATAATCTCATTAAAAAATTTATATAAAACAGGAGTAACAAGCTGGGAAAATGTCTTATAGAATTTCCCTGAATACCCGTCCAGGCCTGGTGCTTTTCCTATCTTGAGTTGTTTAATTGCTAATTTAATCTCTTCGATCGAGATTTGGCCTCTTAAGGCTTTTATATGGTCTTCCGACAAAGTGGGAAGTTCTAGGGTACTCTAAAAAGAGCTAATTGCATCCTTCATTTAGAGTTGATCACCCTGTGGTGATTGGATGTTGTAAAGGGATTTATAAAATTTACCGAAGGCTAGCCCAATTTCCTTTGGGGAAGATACCAGAACGTCGCCTCTTTTAATAGCCACAATTCGTTTCTGGGCAACTCTATTGCACCAATTTATTCGCTAAGAATGTGGTGGGGTTTATTGTTACAGTAATAAAATCTCTGTTTGAACTTATCTAGAGTTCTCTGGACTCTCAAAAGTTCTAAATGTCTAATCTGTTTTTTAATTGTTTGTATTTGCTCATTAACCTCAATGGAATAAATTCCAGAAATTTTAAGCTGACAGTCTCTAAGTTTACATGTTAATTCAGCTAATGTGCCCCCTCTTTCCCTTTTAGCTTTTGCCGCTACCTTAATATAGTAGCCTCTCATGTACGCTTTGAGGGTAGCCCATAGGTTTTGAGAACTTGTTTGGAAATCATCATTTAATTTCAGGTATTCTATCAAGACCTCATTAGCGTTTTGTATGTCTGCCGGTGACTTGATTAACCAATCTACTAGTTTCCATGTGAATCCCTCAATAGGAATGATCAGGCCTGTCTCAAGGGTCACCGAGTGATGATCTGACCACGAAATCGGGAGAATCTTAGAGTCCTCCAACTTAACTAAAAGTTTGGCCGTTACAAAGAAAGTGTCTATTCTGGAAAACGATCCATGAGGATTCAAGTAAAAAGTGTAATCTCTTACAGATGGATTATGTGCTCGCCAAGCGTCGAATAGTTGGAAATGAAACATCACCCTTCTAAATGCACTTGCCTTGGATTGTGCTGACCTATCTTTTTTGAGTGTAGGAGTTACCAATTTATCTATGTCAGTGTCCCATGTGAGGTTAAAATCCCCACCTACACATAATTCTCCTTGTCTAATAGATGTTACCCTCCCTAATATTTTTTTAAGGAATCGTGTCTGTTTTACATTGGGGGAGTAAACATTTACCAGGGTAAAAAGTGTGTCATTAAGCTTACATACTAGAAAAATATATCGCGCCTGTGGATCTGTTTCACTGTATAATTCTTTAAAACTTACTGAGTCATTAATCAGAATGGCTACTCCTCTAGATTTAGTGTGGTGGAAGGCCCCTATAGATATGTGAAAAATTGCAGAATTTAAACTTCTCACCTCTCTGTTGTAGCCAATGTGTTTCCTGAATAAATGCTACGTCGGTTTTATTTCGTCTAAGTTGATTGAGGAGGAGGCTTCTTTTGGTCGGGGAATTTAAACCCTGCGTATTGTGGGAAAGAAATCTTAAGCCAGACATTTTCAGATGTAAGTAAGTTTAGCAGGACAAGGAGATAGGTAAGTAGGGGAGGGAAGGGGGGAAGGAAGTGGGAAAGGGGGCCAAGAAGAAAAAAAAAAGGGGGGGGGGGGGACTCTGCCTACGGGCGACCCAATAACAAATTGTACCGTCCTCTACTTCTTTATGTAGGTGAATATGGGGACATCTAATGACAATATAATATGAGTAGCGGATAAACACCGCTTATTTGTCCCACCTATAAAAGGGTGAACCCCTATATGAAAAGCTTAACCTGGTTCAACCTATTTAAATTATATCTGCAAACAACTTCTTAGCAGGGAAGAAGGGAGGGGGGAAGCGAAGGCCACTTGTTATGTTTAGGAATAGTGTACTTTAGTCTCCATGATTATCTCGGCCTGTAATAAAACTTAGTGTCATGGACTAACTATTGCTATTGAAGTATTAAATTTAGAATGTGATTTAAATTGTAACTACAATTAACTTCTTAGAAGGGAGGAGGGAAGGGGGGTGGAGGCCTCTTGTAATGCTTAGGAATAGAGTACTTTCGTCTTGATGGCTATCTCGGAAATGAAACAGTGTCACGTACAAACTAATGTTATTAAAGCAGTGTATTTAGGATGTGATTTTTGACAGTGTCTATAATACACAACTGAGTTAGGCCGGATGTAAGGAAATAAAGGGGTAAAATATGTGTGTGGAGGGGAGAGTCTGTGTGGAGAAAAACTCTGCGACTGAGCAGAAGAGAGAGTAACAAAATAACAATATTACTAAAGAGTAAAGGAAAAAGGGAATAATATACATTTATATAAAAACATTGCATCTTCCCTTGTGCATAACTACTTTCTCAACTTCCATATAACAGTGAAATAGGAGCATTAATACATAACCAACATTTGTATTATTCATTTTGGGTTCCAATAATCCTTTGGAACTAATCCTTTGGAACAACTAACAAAGAGTTAGAACTAGAAAACATATCTTCTCTTAACATCTGCTAAACAGGCTTGATGTTACACTGTCATGCTGTTATAGACTATCTGTGCCTGTCAGCAACGTCCTATATTAGCAAGTTGAGTATCCAACTCTGATATTAGGAGTTTCTATAGTGTCTTAAACATAACTTTATGTGATACTCGGATCTCCCATAGTGGATGTTGAGGTTCTATCTTGTTGTTTGTTTGGCCTTTTAGACAAAGGTTGCCATTCTGCTGCTGAAGACCTTAAGTTCCTCTGGAGAGCTGGAACAGGGTCTGAAGTTGCTGCCTGTTGCCCTAGACCCAGAGTTGTTAAGAGCTTCAATCCCTGTTCAAGAGAAGAAACTACATAACTCTTGTTTTCATGTTGGAAGAAAAGTCTCACTGAGAAGCCCCACCTATACTTGATCCCAGCTTTCCTCAGGCCCAATGTAATAGGTGCAAATGATCTCCTTTTTGCTAGGGTGAAAGAGGAAAGGTCTGAAAACAGTTGTACACCTGGATATTTTTCATTAAACGTTTTTTTGGAGAATGAGGCTCTCATCAGTCTTTCCTTAAAGGTGAAATAGTGAAGACGTACAATAACATCTCTTGGTAATTCTGACGCCATTGTTCTCGGTTTAATAGCTCTGTGAGCTCTATCAATCAGAGCATCTGTTTCTTTAAGAGGACCCAGAAGGACTTGAAAAAGGGCAAACAGATAGTCAGGTAGTTCAAAAGGGCTGATATCTTCTTTGATACTTCTTATCCTGATATTATTGCTTCTGGACCTATCTTCAATGACCGCCATCTTGGATTCTAGGTCACTAATGATTTTGGCCAAAGATTGGGCATATGAAAGCAGATTAGCCTGATCTACAGCCATATCTTCTTGTTTTCTCTCCATGGCCTCGGATCTTTCGTTTTGTGTATTAAGGTCTCTACATAATTCTGCCACAGAGTTCCGAATTTCAGACCTAAGTGAGGTGCAGTGGGTGTCTATCTTAGAAGACAATGCATTTATTGAGTCTAATACCTTTGAATCAGAATGGGCTGTTTTCCCCTTTGAGAGAGATTCTGGGTCAGGGATCCCCTTATATGAGGAGAGTGAATCCCTTGATTCGTCATCTGAACCTTCTCTGTCTGAGAGTATTCTATTAGAAAAGTGGTCAGCTACTGTGCGTTTGGGACTGTCTCCCGGCCTTTGCTGATGTTTTTTTCTTATTTGAGTGAGCCATTTTAAGCCGTTAATAGGTGGTTTTACTTTGAAGAGGATCCGATTCTACAGAGGATATAGCTTTAGAGATGTTTCTTCTTCAGACTGATGTTTATATATGAGTCTCTATGGGTGACTTAGGCCCCTGTTCCAGCCTTTTGAGCTTGCTCCTAATAATGTACCAGTCGCCTAGTCTCTCCACCTCTCCCCCATCTGGAGTTCTAGTGTGCGGACATGTTTTGAGTTGATCTCTTTATTAAATTTTGTATGCTGTCCACATTGAATTTAAGGAGAATGAAACCCACAGTGGACAATGAAAGGCCTTTAACAGAGAGACCTTATTTGGCACTACACCTCAGGGATGATGTCCTCACTTGACCAGGATGGAAAAAGAAGAGAGGATATGAACTGCTGCAACACAGCACAGCAGGAAAGGAGGAGGTGTGTGCCTTACCAGTTTGGAGCGTTAATAACAGTTCCAATGACCAAAGGGCCATATAGGTAGAAACAAGGAGATGAGAAAAAAAAAAGACTAGAGAAAAAAAAACAGTAGACTTCTAGAAAATCCAAAATGTCCTCTCTGTATCTTTAAGCCAACAATGAAAAAAAAACTTTCTTTTTAAACAGTACAGTCAGACAGGCTGTTTTCTCCAAGTATATATAACAGTTATGTGGGTTTTATTTGGTGTAAAATCTATATGACTTTGAGGATTCTTGCATAGAGCTTAGGGTGCTAAGCCCTTCATTTCATGTAAATAAGCTGCAAAACAATCGCTCAGCTAGCAATATAAATAAACTGCGTGTCCCAATAGCTAGAGTGAGATTAACTCTACCAGTATATGGCACATAAATCCAGTACAGTAGATCCAATAGTGTAACCCTTATGGTCATACAGCCCTTTCCAGATGTTAATATTCTTCCCCTGTGGAGAGATGTATCTGCTAATTGAGAAATAAAGATTATCAGTCTATTATCTCCAAGAGTTCATAAGGATTGTTGCATAGATGTGGGATTACAGTTATTTTCAGTCCGTATGGTCTGCTATGTAAGGCTAAGGTTGTTTGGGTAGACTTTATCAGCCGTTACTGTGCCTCTCCCCTCCGGTGTGTGATATTAGGAAACTGCGCAACAGTATAACTAAGATGGCGTATTTTCACGCCAGATCCTGTGCAGCGTATTACAAGTACCCCAAGCTGTCTCGTATTATGAAAAAACAAACTTGCCAGCTCCAAAGTTCTATCTGGGCAGCTTCACTATGTTAGATCAAAGGTGTACAATATTCGGTAAAGTTCTGCTTTGCACACGTTCTCTATAAGGTGTATGACCCAATTTAACAGACAAATCCCAGTGCACCTCAGGCCAGTTCCAATCACTATTACTGTCTATGGTTTACCTCTCAGCATGGGCATCGGGAGCTCTAGATCCTCTGTTCTGTCTCACCTGAGTCCCTTCCAGCGATAAGCTTTCCTCTAGGGATCTGAGCGAGTCACTTGCCTTCTCGAGCTCTGTGCTTGATCTTCTCTGGTGGCTTAGTGCTAACGGCCTCAGGGTCCGACCAGTACTCGCCAATATTCACTGCTGTTTGAGCACTTCTAATTACTGCAGCTGTGTTGTCTTCTGATATCCTCCGGAGCGGATCCCCGACCCTCCGGAGGTGGTGAAACAGCAGACTGTAAATAGTTACTCCGTTACTGTAGTAGTCCGGTACTCACAACAGCAGCCAGAATAGCAGGGTTCAGAGTTTGTGGATTTCTTGATGCCCAGGCTTGAAAGATTCAGTACATACTCAGTGAACCTCTCTCTTGCTATAAACTCCTTAATCCGCCAATATAGGTTACTTAAAAAAATTTAAACCCTGAGTTTATCTCTATAGCCACAGGAGCTACACAAATCCACAGCCTCTTCATACATTGGTTAGCTCCGCCCCAGAGATTAAGCACTTTTATACGATGTCCTTATATACATGCTGGACTCCACACAGTGTGTGGAATTATTTACGTGTGAAATGTGATAACTGTGTGTGGTTTCCGAATATACAAATTTAGTAGGTCTAGGTGTGGAATGTACCCGGTGTGCATACATTACATAATATTGTAAGGACCAGAAAGGTTGACTTACTTGTGCGCAGCCTGACCTGCACTTAGAATAAGGTTATTAGCGTGACTGGAGTCCTGGAGTACGCTGTTTGCTGCACATTGTTGGAGGTGGAGAAGGGACTTGAGAAGAGGAAGAAGAGAAGTGGGCAGAGTCCTCGCTTTTCTTATATCCCTATTATATCATTAAGGTCACAAATGAACTTGTGGAAAAATTAGCGCTAAAATCTACAAAAAAAGTGTTATAAGATATTTGAAGACATTATTCACTGCTTGGTTATTCTATATGAAGATTCTGGAATTCTTGATCCTGACCTTTCTTCCATATTGTGATCCTGGCTTGTTTATAGGACTAACCCTCTACAATGCTGTGAATTTTGAAGTGCGTGTCCTGTACTGATCTTTGGAACTGCTACTTGGATTTCAATATTTCTGCTCCTTCTGTGTTGATGCCTGGCTTTTACTAATTACCCTGGCTTACCACTTGACTATTCCCCTGTACACTCTCAGGGCTGTGATGCATAGATCTGGTCCAGCTTTCCTTTAAATGACTACAGTCAGTTCCTGACTACTACATTACTACCTGCAGTATGTCTCCTGCAGTATAGGTTCCAGGTTTCAAACAAGGTAACACTCTATTTAATCTTTTTTTCTTTATATATATATATATATATATATATATATATATATATATATATATTGTATTTATATTTATATATATTGTATTTAATTTTTTTTTCAATTAAAACATGGAAATTAATTGGTAAATACTTGTTAATTTCAGAGTTTACATTTTTAATCAAATATTAAAAAGCATGGAAATTCCATACTCTCTACCCCCTTGATGCTTTGCATATCATCAATGACATTTTTTAAGACATCACGGGTGAGATTACATATGCGGCGCAAACTTCAGCGTAACTGCTGAAAGCCGCGCCGCCCGTAATTTCACCTTGCAAACCGGGGTATCGCAAAGTGCCATAAGTTGGATAAACTAGCGATGTCCAGAAATGTGCTTAAATGCATATTTCTGGAGTCGCCAGTGACTTACAGCACTTTAGAAACTGCCGGCACCTAAGAAAAAAGAAAAGAAAAGGGGGTTAATAGATTTATTAGGAGTATTGTGTTGTGTGGGTCTAGTGGATTAGGGGTTAATAGTTTTCTTAGGTTTATTGCAATGTGGGTTAATGGCGGAATAGGGGTTAATACGTTTATTAGGTTTATTGTGATGTGGGTTAATGGCTGATTAAGGGTTAATCATTTTATTAGGTTTATTGCGATGTGGGTTAATGGCGGATTAGGGGTTAATACATTTATTAGGTTTACTGTGATGTGGGTTAATGGCAGATTAGGGGTTAAATAGTTTTATTAGGTTTATTGCAATGTGGGTTAATGGAGAAATAAGGGGTTAATTTGTTTATTAGGTTTCTTGCGATGTGGGTTAATGCCGGATTAGGGGTTAAATAGTTTTATTAGGTTTATTGTGATGTGGGTTAAAGGCAGATTAGGGGTTAATACATTTATTAGGTTTATTGTGATGTTGGTTAAAGGTGGATTAGGAGTTAATATACTTTATTAGTTATTGTGGTGGGGGTTGGAGGTTGACAGGTAGATAGATATTGCGCATGCGTTAGGTGTTAGTTAATATTTCCAGGAAGTTATGGGAGTTACAGTGCTCACACTTTCAGGATAAGGCTTGCTACGCCTGCCTATGTGTGGCGAAGTGAAAATGGAGTAAAATGTCTCCATTTTCGCTGCGTAAGTCCTTGCACTGAATATGTGATACCAATTTGTGACGCGGTTCTATGTTAGCTTATGGGAGTAAAAATTGCAGGCGATGGGGGAAATATATGCGCCACATTTATATGTGGCGCCGTATATGTGATACCAAAACCGCGTAAAAACCGGCGTCGCCGGCTTTTGCAGGCGACGCTGCATATGTAATCTTGCCCCACATATGACATATTTGAAGACACTATTGAAATCAACCATAATGTAATCAAATCAACCATAATGTAATCAATGGCATCATCAGTGTCATCACCCTTGACAACTGATATTTTAAGAAGGGCAGGTGTAAAGGATAGGGTGCTGCAATAATGCATTGATGTCATATGTGATGTCACTAGTGATGTAATTTAAGTAATAAACAAAGTTATCTGATATCAAAGATATGTTGGGCATATTTTGCAAGGTGATGGAAGTAGTTTAGAAGTATGCTTTTTTTAAAGTTTGACTGAAAGCTTTAATTAATGTCAGAGTTTCAGCTTTCGATCAAGTAATATAGATTCCTTTCCCACACCCACCTTACAACATAAAGTTCTATCTGCCTGACCTCACCCACAAATTGTCCAGTACTTCAAACTAACTGATTAGGCTGTACTGCTATTCAGAGTAAGTTTAATACATTAAACTCTAATTGGAAAAGACAAAACTCTCAACTCCTAACAACCCTTCATAAAAAGTAACAAGTAGATTATGAATTGCCAGGTGATTATACGAACATTTTTATTTACATCCACCAGTATTTTATCGCCTAATCTTTAAAAACACTTTAACTATTTATGCTTACAACTTTATTATTTTAATT